>NC_064641.1:901341289-901644319 GCF_023864345.2 Schistocerca serialis cubense
AATGCCACTAATAGTAAGGCACCACATTGTATTTGTGATGATGAATGTGGAGAAATAGAGTATTATGTTTGGAAATAGAAGGACTGAACACACGTGAAAAACTGGCTTTCGAAAGGTTTACAATTTCCTCTACTGACTTGATGACATAATATGAGATCAAATAGATAAAAGATTAACAAAGGATCATAGAAGCCTGCTGTTGATTGTAATGCAAGTAAGTATTGAACAACAGGTTATGGTAATTTAAAAGAAGACATGGAGGAAGGCTACAACAATATTATGACTAATCATGGTGTTGTTGCACAAATATAAATATACACACATCTTTAGCAAAAGTGTCTGACAGGCTTTGTAAAATTTCATAGAGTGGTTAAACAGAGTTCAGTGTTCTAGAACGACATATGTAAGAAGTAAAACGGAAAAATAACAACAGACAGACAAACGTTCAGTGCCTAAATTGAAATAACTATATATACAATATACAGATCAACATGAAACGACTGTTAACATAGCTTCCACTAATTCCACACTGCTACGAAGAAATCCAGGAAAGTCATAAAAATTTTGTCTGTACTTATTCAAGGTACTCTGTACTTATTCAAAGAAAGCAGACTTGCAGCTCTCGTGGGACAACTCAAAATAATACTGTACTTTACGATTCAATAGACGGATTAGAGTCGTAAATGTATTATGATATCCTGTTACGTCAACAGATGAGATTAAATAAAATGGAAGAAAGGAATTTCAAAAGAAAAAAAAATGGCTCTGAGCACTATGGGACTAAACTGCTGAGGTCATCAGTCCCCTAGAACTTAGAACTACTTTAACCTAACTAACCTAAGGACATCACACACATCTATGCCCGAGGTAGGATTCGAACCTGCGACCGTAGCGGTCGCGCGGTTCCGAACTGAAGCGCCTACAATCGCTCGGCCACACCGGCCGGCTAATTTCAAAAGAAATTATGTTCTTACACACAACGTACAAGGGTTATCGTGTTTACGTGTAAGATGGAAAAAAGTGACATGTTTCTTCACTGGCGTAATCACATAAAATTTTCGACATTCATTGGTCTTCGTCAAAAGATACAGGAAAGCCAGCAGATCAATCGTCAATGATTCGATGTTATTTTTGCATGACGTGAAGATGACCAATGACTGATGATTTTTACTGAAATTTTCTTGTGTTTGTACCTGCAAATAAACAGTCAAAATAATTAATTTTGTTATATTGGTCACCATTATGAAACAAATCTCGTTAATTTCGAAAGAATAGCTTCATATTCCTTTAAATGTCACAGCGATTCCATGCTGGACGTTTTGGACACCCAGTAAGAGCAGAGTCAGATCTCTAATTGCTTCAGTAGGTAGACGCCAATGATCGCGGATCCTCGTCATGCATTCTACCAAACATGACCGGAAATCATTTTAAAAGTCGAAATTTTAACTCAACGGCTTATGTGGAGGCGTAGTGTTTGGTTGGAAGGTAGAACACCGTAATGTGGTCCTATCCTTTACAGTTACTTGTCATGTGTGTTAAACGTTTGTTTACTTTTATTTATTGTCTGGCATTGAATTTTGACCTCCTGCCTAGGGACCACACCAGGTCCTGCGACATCTATTATCACAAACTTTTAGTCATGTACTCTACTCGGTAAAATGGCAAGGCTATCCAACTACGTCAAGTTAATGTGTAAGTAAAGTAAAACTAAGTTTATTACGGAAACACGTTAGTGTGTAGCTATATTATAAGTGTGTAAGGAATACAATAATAAGCTATGTCAATGTTGATATAATTAAATTCTTAATATCCCATTCGTTCAAATTAATACAGGTGTTAGAGAGCATAAAAAAAAATCCATTTAGCTGTCGTAGTCGTCGTCATAAGCCGTAACAAGGCCCCGGGAGTAGACAACATTCCATTAGAACTACTGACGGCCTTGGGAGCGCCAGCCCTGACAAAACTCTACCATCTGGTGAGCAAGATGTATGAGACAGGCGAAGTACCCTCAGACTTCAATACGAATATAATAATTCCAATCCCAAAGAAAGAAGGTGTTGACAGATGTGAAAATTACCGAACTATCAGTTTAATAAGTCACAGCTGCAAAATACTAACGGGAATTCTTCACAGACGAATGGAAAAACTGGTAGAAGCCGACCTCGGGGAAGATCAGTTTGGATTCCATAGAAATATTGGAACACGTGAGGCAATACTGACCTTACGACTTATATTAGAGAAAACACTAAGGAAAGGCAAACCTAAGTTTCTAGCATTTGTAGACTTAGAGAAAGCTTTTGACAATGTTGACTGGAATACTCTCTTTCAAATTCTAAAGGTGGCAGGGGTAAAATACAGGAAGCGAAAGGCGATTTACAATTTGTACAGAAACCAGATGGCAGTTATGAGAGTCGAGGGGCATGAAAGGGAAGCAGTGGTTGCGAAGGGAGTGAGACAGGGCTGTAGCCTCTCCCCAATGTTATTCAATCTGTATATTGAGCAAGCAGTAAAGGAAACAAAAGGAAAATTCGGAGTAGGTATTAAAATCCATGGAGAAGAAAAAAAAACTTTGAGGTTCGCCGATCACATTGTAATTCTGTCAGAGACAGCAAAGGACTTGGAAGAGCTGTTGAACGGAATGGACAGTGTCTTGAAAGGACGATATAAGATGAACATCAACAAAAGCAAAACGAGGATAATGGAATATAGTCGAATTAAGTCGGGTGATGCTGAGGGAATTAGATTAGGGAATGAGACCCTTAAAGTAGTAAAGGAGTTTTGCTATTTGGGGAGCAAAATAACTGATGATGGTCGAAGTTGAGAAGATATAAAATGTAGACTGGCAATGGCAAGGAAAGCGTTTCTGAAGAAGCGAAATTTGTTAACATCGAGTATAGATTTAAGTGTCAGGAAGTCGTTTCTGATAGTATTTGTATGGAGTGTAGCCATGTATAGAAGTGAAACATGGACAATATATAGTTTGGACAGGAAGAGAATAGAAGCTTTCGAAATGTGATGTTACAGAAGAAGGCTGAAGATTAGATGGGTAGATTACATAACTAATGAGGAGGTACTGAATAGAATTGGGGAGAAGCGGAGTTTGTGGCACAACGTGACAAGAAGAGGGGACCGGTTGGTAGGACATGTTCTGAGGCATCAAGGGACACAAATTTAGCATTGGAGGGCAGCGTGGAGGGTAAAAATCGTAGAGGGAGACCAAGAGATGAATACACTAAGCAGATTCAGAAGGATGTAGGTTGCAGTAGGTAGTGGGAGATGAAGCAACTTGCACAGAATAGGGTAGTATGGAGAGCTGCATCAGACCAGTCTCAGAACTGAAGACCGCAACAAGAACAACAACAGTCGTCGTCGTCGTCGTCGTCGTTGTTGCTGTTGTGGTGGTGGTGGTTTTCAGTCCAGAGACTGGTTTGACACAGCTCTACATGCTACTCTCTCCTGTGCAAACTTCTTCACCTCCGAGTTAGTACTGCAACCTACATCCTTTTGAATCTAGTAATAGTATTCATTTCTTGGTCTCCCTTTACGATTTTTACCATGCACACTTCCCTCCATTACTAAATTGGTGATGCCGTGATGCCTCAGATCATGTCCTACCAGCCGGTCCCTTCTTCTAGTCAAGTTGTGTCACAAATTCCTGTTCTCCCGTAGTCTATTCAGTACCTCCTCATTAGTTAAGTGATTTACTCAGCTAATATTCAGCATTATTCAGCAGCACCACATTTCGAAAGCTTCTACTCTCTTCTTGTCTAAAATATTTATCGTCCAAGTTTCACATCCATACATGGCTAGTGTCCATACAAATACTTGCAGAAATGACTTCCTGACTCTTAAATCTATACTGGACGTTAACAAACTTCTCTTCTTCAGAAACGCTTTCCTTGCCATAGCCAGTCTACATTTTATATCCTCTCTACTTCGATCATCATCATTTACTTTTCTCCCCAAATAGCAAAACTCATCCACTACTTTAAGCGTCTGATTTCCTAATTAATCTAATTCCCACAGCATCGCTTGATTTAATTCGACTACTTTGCATTATCCTAGTTTTGCTTTTGTTGATGTTCACCTTATATCCTCCTTTCAAGACTCTGTCCATCCGTTCAACTGCTCTTCCTTATCCTTTGCTGTCTCTGACAGAATTTCAATGTCATTAGCGAAACTCAACGTTTTTATTTCTTCTCCATGGATTTTAATTCCTACTCGAAACTTTTCTTTTGTGTCGTTTACTGCTTCCGCAATTTACAGACTGAATAACATCAGGGATAGGCTACAACCCTGTCTCACTCTCTTCTCGACCACTGCTTCCCTTTCGTGCCCTTCGTCTCTAATAACTGCCATCTGGTTTCTGTACAAATTGTAAAAAGCTTTCGCTCCCCGTATTTTAGCCCTGCCACCTTCAGAACTTGAAAGAGAGTATTCCAGTCATCACTGTGAAAAGCTTTCTCTAAGTCTACAAATATTAGAACCGTAGGTTTGCCTTTTCTTAATCTATCTTGTAAGATAAGTCGTAGGGTCAATATTGCCTCGTGCGTTCCGACATTTCTACGGTATACAAACTGATCTTCCCCAAGGTCGGCTTCTAACAATCTCTCAATTCGTCTGTAAAGAATTCGTGTTAGTATTTTGCAACGGTGACTTATTACGCTGATAGTTCGGTAATTTTCACACCTATAAACACCTGATTTGGTTTCCGATGCTAGGGACGATTTACACTAAACGTAATTTTGCTTGCTAGTTGCAGCAGTGGTGTTAGCGGAAACCGCTCGAATGCGCGAGCTTTGGCCTGTACGCACGCAGTACACCGTCGGGCCATTGACTGTCTTGTACGTTCGCTGATTCCTGTCATGTCCGCAATGGTACCAGCAGCGATGATAACTCTACCTACGAATTCTTGTTCTGTGTCCACAACGCTTTCATACACCAGCTGCTTGATATGCCCACAGAGGAAGACGTCCAGACACGTGAGGTCATGTGAAACGGTTGGCCAGGATACAGGGCCACCTCGGCAGATCCATCGATTCCCGAAGGTTGTTCTCAGATGATTCCTTACAGTAATGCTGAAATAGGCTGGTGCCCATCGTCTCGAAGTACATCCTTTGCCTAACATTCAGAGGTACATCCTTCAGCAGTTTTGGCAACACACCTTCTACGAAGTTTCGACCTTCCTCCATTGAGGCGGAAACGAAGAGTGTGTGGCCCAATAAACCTGCCACTGTTGTTGTCACAAGGCGGTGTTGTTTGCTAATGAATCAGCTTGTTTACAAGCACACGTACGAGCCACGAACCCGTACACAGAGCTGTTTCGAATGTTCGTACACATTCTCAGACAGTGACACCGACAGAACGGCTTACTGCAGCGCGAATAACGAAATGTTCCCAAAGGTTACACGTTGACTTCAGAGACCGTACGTTCTTTGTCGAATTACATTTGTTTTTTCTTTCTCAACCTTCTGCATTAATTTTAACGAATAGCTTCGGAACATCCTGTGTATGTTTATGATACTGTAAAATTTTATACCAAAACCCTATATTTATGCGAGAATGTATCCCATGCGTGAAGGACATAAAAAGCTAAGAATGTATTATTTCCCACTCAGTTTTAGATACTAGACGGGTGGGAAATGGTCTTAGAGTTCAACCACTGGATCCATTGCGTGCTGTACTGTTGCACTAAAGTCGTAGGCTATCACATGACGATATGTACACCTGGCACAGGGCGAGGAACCTCTGTCCATATATTCCCTCCTCACAACGATCCGCTTCATTGCCTTTTCGTCCAAGGTACCTTCCCGAGTGGCTATGTTCTCCTGCGGTCAACAGCAGTCAAACACAAACGTTTTCATCCACCATCTAGAGATACGTCAGTGTCTTCCAAACTGTCCGAACTAAGCATAACTCTCATGGCGCAACAATTTCCGATATCTTTGTATTAGTGGAGATTATCCTCCAGTTCCTGAAGTCTAGGCGGTTTATCTTCACCTCTAACTTGAGACATCACCTCCTTTGAGAACATGGGAAGCGCACTGCCGTCGCAGGGAGTCTTAGACAACACTATGTTTGATGCACAGAGCTTCATTAGCGAAACAAATACGATCTTAACCAATACTGGGACGCCTTTGCGATTGTTTTCAGAGCTCCCATAGCATGCAGAGCTCAGAACATGGATAATAACGGATCGAAATTGTCAGATGTAACAGTGACTCCGAAAATATCCTACGTGAGTGTTACAGGCTGTTAGTTAAACACTAACAGCCTGTGACGCACCAGCTGTGTCCGGCATGCGTTGCATTGCGTCTTTTTGTTTCTAAGTAGGTACAATATGCAATGCAAATATATTTCCAAGTACAAAATAAATAAAAGACAATAATGTTTTGTCCATTAAGTTAATTTAAAAAAAAAGTCTGTCTACGTTCCTGTCGTTTCGAGAAATTAGAACTGTCGCCGACAGAGTGTCGGATCGCCCGCTGTTTTAAACCCTTGACTCGACAGAGGACGAGGACATTACATGTATATATGCTGTTGAACAGTGTGGCACCATCTCGGGCACCTAACAATGCGTGGTTGATGAAATGAACAACGCAAATGAGATACAGATCTGCATTCATACTTTCAAAGCATTCGAAGTTAACTGATTGCAGGAAAGAAACACCAACAGATCCTTTTTGAACGTTCCTACATGTCACCCCTTATAAACGACATACCTACTGCTAGCAGTTCTGGGGATATTTTACTCACACAGAATTTTTATCCAAATAATGTGTCGTACATGTACCAAATGTGGTTGAAATTCCTCAAGCCGTTCCTGAGTTACGGTTTTATGTCATGCTGTCTCACCCAAAACCCTCAGTGCTGGGGGTGCTAGCGCAGACTTACCACCACAATAATTTTTGCAGACAGCAAGGGATACATGTGCCATTTTTGGTGAGAATGCCTTCAGGGATTACAAACATATGTCTCTGTCTGCACACGCGCTCCCCTTTCACAAACCCTAAAGCTGAAAAGTCATAGTGCATGTTACCAATATAGACGATTGGTCATTATTGAACTTCTTTAGATATCACGTCTTCTCACCCCAACGCGACCATTAGGGTTGCGTAACGGTACAAATAATGAGACTTGAAATTGCAAAAGATGCTTCTGATTTAAGCTTCTATGCCACCCCCGTTTCTCCCTTACGCTTAGGGTAGGTAGGTGGTTCTTACCCCCTCAGAAACCTTCGTGGGTATCAGGACAACAAACCAAAATTTTATCGATATTGTATGGGGATGCTTAGGAGGCACAGAAATAATTATACACTGAGGTGGCCAAAGGCATGATACCTGCTAATATCACGCAGGACCTCCTTTTGCCCGGGATAGTGCAGCAGCTCGACGTGGCATGGACTCAACAGGTCGCTGGAAGTCGCCCGCAGAAATATTGCCTCTATAGCCGTCAATAATTGCGAAAGTGTTGCCGGTGCAGGATTCTGTGCACGAACTGACCTCTCGATTGCGTCCACAAATCTTCAATGGGACTCACGTCGGACGATCTGGGTGACCAAATCATATGCTCGAATCGTCCAGAATGTTCTTCAAGCCCATTGCAAACAAGTGGCTGTGTAACACGGCGCATCGTGATCCGTAGAAATGTTTGGGAACATGAAGTCCGTGAACGGCAGCAAAAGATCTCCTAGTACCCGAACATAACCATTTCCAGGCAGTGATCACTTCAGTTGTATCAAACTACCCAGTCCACTCCGTGTAAAGACAGCCCACATCATTATGGAATCACCACTAACTTTCACAGTGCCTCGTTGACAGGTTGAATCCATAGCCTCGTGGGGTCTGCGCGACACCCGAACCGTATCATCAGTCCTTTTCATCCGAAATCGGGACTCATCTGACCAGGTCACTGTTTTCCAGTCGTTTAGGATCAACGAATTCGGTCACAAGCCCAGGAGAAGTGCTGGAGGCGATGACGTGGTGTTAGAAAAGCAACTCGCGTTGCTCGTCTGCTGTCATAGCCCATTAACGCCACGTTTCGCCGCATTGTCCTAATGGATTTCTGCGGTTATTTCACGCAGTGGAGCTTGTCTGTTAGCACTGACAACAGCACGCAAACACGGCTACTCTCGGTCGTCAAATGAAGGCCGTCGGCCCCTGCGTTGTCCGTCGTGTGAGGTAATGCTTGAAATTTAGTATTCTCGGCACTCGCTTGACCACTATGGATCTTGGAATACTGAATTCCCTAACGGTTTCCGAAACGGGATGTCCCATGCGCCTGGCTGCATCTACAATTCCGCATTCAGCGTCCGTTAATTCACGTCGTGCTGTAATAATCACGTTGGATACATTTTCACACGAATCACCTGAGTACAAATGACAGCTCCCGCCGTGCGCTGATCTTCTTTAACGTATACACGCGTTACTACTGACGTCTGTATATGTGCACATCGCTACCCCACGACTTTTGTCACCTCAGTTAACATTCCTGTGTAGAGGTTGATTAGACGGGTCCTACCGATTTCGTTTTATGCAACCAGCAATGTTACGCCTAGTGTTCAAAAAACTTCGCGTGAGATTTTCAGATTATCTGTCCCACTACGCGCAAACAGTTAGTCCTACAGAAAAATGTATATGATATACTTTTAGAAAATGTATTGTAGTTCCGTTGTGTACTGGGATACGTTTACTCTACAGTTATTCAGGAGAAACGTACAAAAGTGACTTACAAACGCATCTTTACTCCTACACTCAGCCCCCACCGGTCAGAATTTTTAGTATGTCGATCATGCCATTCCCTCCTACCACTATATAAAAATTTATGACATGCGAATTATTTCCTACATTCAACGTTTCTTGACCCTCATTGATTAACCTTGTTACGTCACTAGCTTCGTGGAGCACTTACAAATCGTAAAATTGACGTTCGTGAAAAACTCACCTTAAATTTTTGAGAATTTTCGCAGCACAAAATAAATAATTACATTGTTGTATTAGTCAGGCCTTCTGACTACGAAACTAATGTGCTTCTAAAGGTTTAGTTTTTATCGAATTGTCAAAGTAATTAACTTGTTTTAGTGCAACGTTTATAGAAGTCGTTTTCCTTTCATTATCCTCAAGGGCATGTTTAAATTAAAAGTGTTAACGAAACAACCGACTACGCTTGTGGCGTAACAGGACAATCAATTGAAACCGGAAGAGATCGAATGTCGGGAATAGGTCGCGTTGTCGAATATCTTTGTACAGTAGTAGGAAGGAGTACGATCAACAACCTACTACAAATCTCGATTGGTGAGGGTTCAGTGTGGATGCGGAGGTGCGTTTGAAGGTCAGTTTTATAGGTTTCCTTTGAATAGCCAAAAAACCGGGGCCTCCAGCAGAAACGTATCCCAGCACGAAATCTGACTACATTAAATTTCCCACAAAAGTGCGCTGTAAGACTCATAATTTGAGAACAGCGAGCGGGAGAACATGAAAATAACGCAAGTGGTTTGTGAAGGCCAGATATAACATTGCGGGGTGCATAAGACATCGGTACGGGAAACTGAACACGCTATATATGGAGAAGTCGAATGAAATTAAAACGAGAAAAAAGGAAATAAACAAACTATTATTTCTAAACCAACCACCATATCCCATATATCTATCCCATTTCAAAAAGGACCGGAAATGCCTTCATGCAGAAATGTTTGGGGCTGTCCACGCAACCATGATCGAATTCAGGCGTGCACCTCTCCGTCCGAAGCAAATCGACGGCCACGAATATCTTACTTAAAGGCTCCAAATACATGGAAGTGGCGTGGCTGACATCGGGACTGATGGGGCACTTGTAAGCAACTCATGTCGACAGCTTCGACTAAGCTGCAGGAGCTACATTCATGACCGAAGAGATGTACGGCGGGGTATTTTCCTGGTTCCGCAAACATTTTTGCATGAAGGACTTGAACATCTCGTCTCATAGTGTGATATATGTAATAACAGTTATAGCGATTACTTCTGAAATAATGGTATAATTATTTTTTTCCTTCTATCTCGTTTTTATTTGGCTGCCCCTTACAGAAAATCGGCAATTTCATTTAGAGGAATTAAGAAATAATCATAACAGTATGTTAAAGGCGCTAATTGTACAACGACACGTTTGCGAGCCCATTTTTGTTCACAAAATATTTCTTGTTATGACAACACAGCATTAAGAAGCAAAATTATGTGTATGTTCTTTCTGCGGTATATAAATATGAAACTCAGCGAAATGAGATCAAGTTTGAAATCGAAGAGAATCACATTTATCTCACTTAAAAATTGCTTGTAACGTCTCATGATATCAATGGAACACAAAAATACTCGTGTTTGTTTTAGTGTATATCCACCGTCACAGTAAACTAATCCAGAAGCGCGAACCCGCGTATGTCTTACGCGTTACGTTAAAACTGGTTGGCTTGTTTTTCATTCATTATGTAATACTAGTCGTCCTCCTGATAAACATCCGAGGATCGATAAACAAGTTTTCCAGCAAAGCGTAATTTGCAATTGTAACTACAGAGCACTTCATTCTCCTTGCATGCTAAGTGTTTCGCTGTAATCAGAGAAATATCAGATATTTGAAAGCAGTATTTCTGTTATTGTAAAGCATACACTTGCACTGACGAACGCGTCCACATCCAGTCAGCATCCACGAAAATAAATGAAACCTTTTGCACCACTCCGCAGCGTAAGTTTACAGATCTAAGGAGGCAATCTGATGCGTTTATCGAAGGCGTGCCTTAGCGCAAGTAACAGGTATGATAAGAGATTAGCCGACGTAGAAGAGTTCACAGTATCTGCTTTCATAGATAGGGCATGCCATCCGTATTCGGGGACGATTATATCCACATTCATACCCATACTCCGGGCACCCACGGTTCGGCGCTTCGGAGGAGATATTTAATGTTAAGATTAATGGCATGCTGTATGTTCGGTGCGCGCCACCTGATATCTCGTGAGTGGCACTTGCTCCACAATGTCGTCTTCACATAATTATAGTTTCTAGGAAAATACGAGGGCAGTTCAATAAGTAATGCAACACTTTTTTTTCTGAAACAGGGGTTGTTTTATTCAGTATTGAAATACACCAGGTTATTCCCCAATCTTTTAGCTACACAACACTATTTTTCAACGTAATCTCCATTCAATGCTACGGCCTTACGCCACCTTGAAATGAAGGCCTGTATGCCTGCACGGTACCATTCCACTGGTCGATGTCGGAGCCAACGTCGTACTGCATCAATAACTTCTTCATCATCCGCCTAGTGCCTCCCACGGATTGCGTCCTTCATTGGGCCATACATATGGAAATCCGACGGTGCGAGATCGGGGCTGTAGGGTGCACGAGGAAGAACAGTCCACTGAAGTTTTGTGAGCTCCTCTCGGGTGCGAAGACTTGTGTGAGGTCTTGCGTTGTCATGAAGAATGAGAAGTTCGTTCAGATTTTTGTGCCTACGAACACGCTGAAGTCGTTTCTTCAATTTCTGAAGAGTAGCACAATACACTTCAGAGTTGATCGTTTGTCCATAGGGAAGGACATCGAACAGAATAACCCCTTCAGCGTCCCAGAAGACTGTAACCATGACTTTACCGGCTGAGGGTATGGCTTTAAACATTTTCTTGGTAGGGGAGTGGGTGTGGCGCCACTCCATTGATTGCCGTTTTGTTTCAGGTTCGAAGTGATGAACCCATGTTTCATCGCCTGTAACAATCTTTGACAAGAAATTATCACCCTCAGCCACATGACGAGCAAGCAATTCCGCACAAATGGTTCTCCTTTGCTCTTTATGGTGTTCGGTTAGACAACGAGGGACCCAGCGGGAACAAACCTTTGAATATCCCAACTGGTGAACATTTGTGACAACACTACCAACAGAGATGTCAAGTTGAGCACTGAGTTGTTTGATGGTGATCCGTCGATCATCTCGAACGAGTGTGTTCGCACGCTCCGCCATTGCAGGAGTCACAGCTGTGCACGGCCGGCCCGCACGCGGGAGATCAGACAGTTTTGCTTGACCTTGCGGCGATGATGACACACCCTTTGCCCAACGACTCACCGTGCTTTTGTCCACTGCCAGATCACCGTAGACATTCTGCAAAGCGCCTATGAATATCTGAGATGCCCTGGTTTTCCGCCAAAAGAAACTCGATCACTGCCCGTTGTTTGCAACGCACAACCGTTACAGACGCCATTTTAACAGCTCCGTACAGCGCTGCCACCTGTCGGAAGTCAATGAAACTATACGAGACGAAGCGGGAATGTTTGAAAATATTCCACAAGAAATTTCCGGTTTTTTCAACCAAAATTGGCCGAGAAAAAAAATGTGTTGCATTTCTTATTGAACTGCCCTCGTAAATCAGCTTGTCATTGTTTTACCATTATTTATTTCAGGTAAAAATGAGTAAAAAATAAATCAACTTTATTAAAATTGTTTACATCTATAAGCATCCACAATCAGCATTAACTTCCATCTGCTGATCATTGGCAACAGACAACTTGCTTCTCGCAAACATTGTGTCCAAAACTGCTGCACGATGCCTTTGCTCTGACATTTTTGTGTCGTCCACATATGTGACATTTCCAGGTGTAGGTTCGTTCTGAAGTGGCCCTTTTTTATGAATTTTTCTAGAAATATTTGTACATCTTTTCGAAGGTTCGTTAGTTTTGCTCTTTGTACTAGATGAGCATCCATAAGACTATATGATCAGTTTTTTAACTGTTGATTGTTGTGCCTAAAGACGAGATTCGGATATAGTCCAGAGATATCAAGGTGGCGGCAGAACAATGCGAGCGTCCATCTCCTTGTTATTGTGGCTCTTGTATGTGATGCACACATCTGATCCACAGTACCCACCTCACCCTTAACTCTGGTGTAGTCTGAGTACTGCCGATTTTCCAGTTTCAAAGTCAATGTCAGTCAAAGCGCACTGAAAGCCATTGAGCGTCGTTCTAATTTCCCCTGTGTTACTAGCCTGATATTCGGATGGGATTTCTTTTTCTTTTCTTTTTTCAGGGCGCCGATGATGGTCAGCTTTTTATTCAGCAGATTCCGATCTACACTACAGCTGGTGTAATAATTGTCACTCGTAACATTCCTATTCGAGTCCTCTATAGGAGTTATCAGACTTTTGATAAGATCTTTTAGGTTTATTTGATTTAGGTACGCCCAGCAATCTGTTTGCTACAGTACACTTCAAAATGTAGGGTATAAAAGCCTGCGCCTCGAAGGCCATATATTTTGATCTAATACTTCGCAGTCTTATTTGGAATATACTGTACAAACCCACAACGAGCTGTGAAAGCCTGAAACATTTCATCAGTTGTAACAAATTCGCTGACATTATAATGAAAAATAGAGTTACAGATTTTTGGAACTGGTGCCAGTTTATCTGAAGATTTTCGTTCAATTCTACTTTCTAAATTGCCAAATATAATTGGTCTAAGAAGAATCCGGAAACATTTATAACTGAAAGTTGATCATGAGATAGTCATACCATTGCCATCGGATGCCCGTAGTTGACAGAAATTTGCATGATATCATTTTTTATGCCAATTAAAAACAAAAACTGCACGATTTTTTTTCCGATGGCGAGCTAGAGAATAGTTCATATCGCTACGTTTTCTTTCCGATCCCCTGTCTTCTGTATGTTTTCAGAGATGAGCAGATAAAATGCATCTAACTGTGCAAGTGAATTTTTGACAGTACCTTTTGGCACAGGTAAAATTCCAGTAATGAGTTTAGAATTTGTTTTTCCAGTAGCTACAGGCCGACTTATCCAAAGAGTTTCATTGCCTTTTCCCATATAAAATCAGTATCCACCTTCTGTAACTTCTGCACCAGTTTCCCGACTGTCATCTCCCGCCTGATGCTGTGCGGATGCTCTACTGGGGTCATCAGCATCAGTAATCTCCTCTTCCATATCAAAAGGGTCATCAGACTCACCACATGTCAACTCACCTTCCGAAATTTCCTCTAGTATTCGTAGGATCCCTCACTATATCACTTTCCCTGGAAATAAATGTGCCCAACAACCTATTATAACAGTAAATAAGAATAGATACTGAAAATACGTGTAACAAATCATAAGCACGTAATGTTGAAAAATATTTACACAAATGGGCGCCTGGTGGT
Organism: Schistocerca serialis cubense; assembly: GCF_023864345.2. Lineage (NCBI taxonomy): Eukaryota > Metazoa > Arthropoda > Insecta > Orthoptera > Acrididae > Schistocerca > Schistocerca serialis. The sequence continues at coordinate 901,355,445 of NC_064641.1, forward strand.
AATCATTACTGCAAAGGCTGAAGTTAACAGTGACGTTGTAACTTAACAATGCACAGGTGTGGTTTCAAACGAAGTCACACTCCTGATCTTTGACGAAGATAGCATACTAGGTTCTACAGAAACCTACGGCTAGCACCAACCAGTGGACGCTCAGAAAACCGGAGCTTTACGCGAACGCTTACTGACTTAATTCCTATGAAGTACCATACGTTTACAAACTACTTTCTAGCCTTTACGTTTACAATTTATGTCGATTGAATTCAGACAATATAGTAATGACGCCGAAAATACGAGAACGCGGAAGTGTGCGAGGGAGACCAAGGTTGCTTGAAAAGTATTAATAAAGTATTAAGATGAGTCGGAAACCGGCGTATATGGCAGATAATAGAATGTACGTAAGGAGAACCAGGGGCTTAAATTGGAAGATTAGGTGTAGTTTCTGACAGATTTAAGGACCTCGGTATGGAAAATACTATTATATAGAAACATTCTGACAATCAGGTAAACAAAATGGGGTGACAAACAGGAGAGAGGAATGAACCACCACTGACATGGAACAATCAGATAATAGAATAACATGTTTGGCAGACCATTGGAAGACCTGATCTAAAGTGAGGATGCATGTATCAGTTGAATACTTAAGTACTTTGCCTATTACATCACAGAATTTTTTGTGACTTAAGGGATTATTCAATATGGTGTTGCGCTTCATGAGACACAACACTGCTATCAGGCATTGAGAACAAACAATAGAGACTCCAGGTTCTAATATAAAACATAGAAGGAAAAGCATAGATGGGTACTCACCGTAAGTACGACACGCTGAGTTACAGACAGGCACATCGAATAGACTGTTACCCAATGTAGTTTTCGGTCAAAGTCTCTGCCAGCAAAGAAAACACAGACACATTCGCACAAGCAAGCTCGCCTCGGTTATACATGGCCGCTTCGACCGGCAGCACCGGCCGGAGTTACTGGTGGTAGCGATCATGTGCACGTGAGGTGTGCTTGCATATGTGAACGTGTGCGTGTTTTCTTTGCTGTCGAAGACTTTGACCGAAAGCTACAATGTGCAACAGTCTCTTCGTTGTGTCTGTCTGCAGCTCAGCAGGTCATCTTTACGGTGAGTAACGATCTGTCCTTTTCTTAATATTGTAGACATTCAGAATAATATTACTAGTATGTCTTTGAGCATTTTGGCACCCTCTGTTTACAATAAATACGGTTTTAATTTGTTTGTATCGCGTGACACAGAGCATTGACCTAAAAATCCAAGGTGGCAGCAGCCACGTCACCTATTAGCTATCGCAAATAACATGCCATGCGTTTTCTTCTCTGTCGCATGACAAGCCATGCCCCCTCCTCCACCTAACCCCTTTTTTCGAACCAATCACAGCGTAGTACTAAAAATGAAATAGTCAATCAAAATCCAAGACGGTGGTAGTAGCTCAATTGTTATTTATGCCCCACGCCCTCTCCCCCCACTGGCCACTCACGTGAAGTATTAAAATGAAGCGTAAGAATGGTGTCAACCTACTTTATTTCCGTGAAAGTCAAAGATATTTACAAACGTCTATAATATAATATTAAAATGAAGTGCTAAAATGCAGCAGGTTGCGTTATTTACATTATTTTACGAAGGTTTCGTTAATAAACGCACTGCACAATGTACCACCTCCCTTCCTTATCCTCTAGTCGTAGCATAGTATTTTAGCCGCTTTTAAAATAAAAGACCCCAGTTACAGTACGGTCCATCTTGGTTAAATAATTTTATCAATCATATTTTTCATTTTTAACTACAGAAGTCATTTATGGGGTGGTTTCGTCGGTCGTTTCTGTGAATTTCATTGGAAACTGTATATCACTTGCTATCAGATAATGAAACGGATATTGTCTTTATTATGCATTGAAGTGCACGCAGTTTGCATATTGGGCGCAACCAAAAAAAACTTCTAAGCAGTCGTTAACGATGGAATTTCGAAAGAAGTACTACACTAGCAACCTCTACGGACTCTCAGATTAAATATTTTCTCCTCTGAATTGACTAAATAACTGCAACTAATTACACGCAGATCGCTTATTGACAACATGAAATTCTTGTACAATGCTACTGCTAGATTGACATACAGCCTAAACTACACCATTAATTAGAAAAGTAAATAATGACAACATCGTTAAAAGCAGTTCACTATATATCTTGGAATGCATAGCAATGAGATCAGAATGCCTATCACGAGCCGAATCTAAAACATTCTGCTGATACACAACGGGAATCTGTAGTCCCTGTGCAGTATTTGCACAACGTGGTTGTTTTAAACTAAAACAAGTAAATATCTCGAAAACGACATGTTCTAGGCGAAAAGTTAATTTCATTACAGGGGACATCTGTCTGCGCTACTGCTGGCCACCCCGTAAATACATGTACCGCGAGGGCAGGGTAACTTAGTATTTTCAATTGGAAACCCCTCATTTTTATTGACTATTCGGATTCTACGCCAAAAACCGTGTATGGATTACTCAAACTATTATCTCCCATTCGTAGTAGATGGCACTGTAATCTTTAAATATCAAGTGTGCCTGCTTTCGTAATTACGAACACATACACGAATTAATAAATGTATCAAAATAGATGGTCATCAGTTTGAGCTTGTATTCTGAAGTACAGTTATAGTGTGAGGCAAGTGCGCTCACCGAAATCAAGCGCCCTTAATTACCCTGCATACTATTAGATAAAGAATTATGGTCAATGAAGAATGATGGTCAGTGAACGGAATAATTGTCAGTGGGGAGAATGATAGTCTGTGGGGAGAATTAGGGTCTGCAGAGAAATGATGATAATTCTAGAGTGATGATCAGTGGGGGATGAGGGCCAGTGTAGTGATTTATGGTAAATATAGAATGATTGACAATGGAAAATTGTAGTCATTGGAGAATGGTGATCGCTGGCGAAAATGACTAACAATGGAGAGAATGGCAATCAGCGGAGATCATGAAGGTCAATGGAGAGAATGATGGTCAGAGGTGAAACAAACGTGAGTGGGGATAATGATGGTCAGTACAGATAATTATGGTCAGTGGATACGATGATTCTCAGGGCAAAACTATGGTAATGGAAAATAATCGTCAATGCAGAGAATTATGGTCAGTCGAAAGAATAGTGATCGGTGGAGAGAATTAAGGTCAATGGAGAATTTCAGCTGTACCTATCAATATGTTCCGACAAATTTTTTGTTCCAAGCTACAATTTTTTCTTGTCAGCAAAAAATTGCTCTAGCCTACAACTCGAAAAAGATGACTACTACTTCTAGATGCACCAAGCCTTTCATTAATTTTCGTCTACAGTTAATTATTTATCGGTTTTGTGCATCGTATGCTGGTATGAAAACAGAAACTTCATCGTCAGCAACAGTAAACTCGCCCTACTCGGATTAGTGCAGCTTTGACGTAACCAACGCTGGGCAAAAAAGCTTGGAAAACCCCGTAGGTGGTCGGTCGTACTGGGTTCCGGAACATGATCCCCTTGAACAAGGGCACAACTCGTTAACCTAAAAAACTTCTTCTATAAGGCGTACATCTTATTTTCGCCAGGTAGCGGCACGTTGCCGTAAACAACTACTGTAGCTACAGTTCAGTGCATCCGTAGGCTATAGTCATGTGTATACGACTTTCACACTCTCGTTCGTATTGTGGCACGTCGATGTTGATAAGGGCTTTCCCTAAAACGCTGAGTATTGAAGCTTGAGCAGTTTCTTCGCGATACGTTGTTGACAATTCTTCCTAAAATTACTGAGAGCACCTCTCATCATCGAGAAACTGTAAGGCCAAAGCAGATAAGACAAGAGGAGGATGTAGAAAAAGTTGGAAGAAACTCTATTCTTGTATGCCCCGTGATTAACCAATTATTGAACGAACTTTCAGCCAATCAAAGGTTACCGATTCAACAAGAGCAGCGATCAGAATATCCGTCTGATGCAATGACAACTGAATCACTTCAACTTTCCAGAAGTGCGATACACACGAAGTTTCTTATATAAATACGCCTCTAGGAAAAAAATTTACATGTTAAAGTTGATTTTCATTCAAGGGCCGAATTGTACATGTATCAGTTATCAGGCTGTTCTCCTTCAAGATGAACATCGTAAGTGCCGTCGGTTGACACGGAAGGTAGAGTAAAGTATATGAGATTTACTTAACGCATTTGACATTTCTCGTTTCAGTATTGTTCAACTGAAATTCCAAAACGTGTATATCTGCTCAGTTGAGTCCGATATTTGGAATTTTCCAATGAATTGCGGGACCTGGGATACGTAAATCACAAGACAACTAAACAATTACGTCAATAGACAGACGCAAGAAGTAATATTTAACAGTAATCATTTGCATAGTAATGAATTTATGTATTATTTTCCATACTCTCAACAATCCTCTCAGCGGCAATACCTGGTGATTAGCGAATTTACGTTCCAACTATTTCTCACTTTCCTGAGCAGACACTGCTGAAGAAAGCTAATACCACCGTCAAAGTTCACACCGGCATACTGTGAGGTGAGTCCCACCACAAAACTACCTTATCTATGGAGGCGCAGTATATGTCATTATTGAAGAGTTCTGAATGTGAGCCTATCCCGAACCTATTCACGACAAATATATTTCAAATATTTTATACACTGAGGTGACGAAGGTCATAGAGTAGCGATATGCACATAGAGAGACGGCGGTAGTATCTCGTACACAGGGTTTAAAAGGTCAGCGCACTGGCGGAGCTGTCACTTTTGCTCAGGTGAGTCATGGAAAGAGGCTTCCGACGTAATTTTGGCTGCACAACGAGAATTAACACGTCTTGAACGCGGAACGGTGGTTGCAGCTAGACATTCCATTTCGGAAATCGGGAAATCGTTAGGAAATCCAATACTTCCAGATCCACAGCGTCAACAGAATGACGTAACCAGAATGAGATTTTCACTCTGCAGCGGAGTGTGCGCTGATATGAAACTTCCTGGCAGATTAAAACTGTGTGCCCGACCGAGACTCGAACTCGGGACCTTTGCCTTTCGCGGGCAGGTGCTCTACCATCTGAGTTACCGAAGCACGACTCACGTCCGGTACTCACAGCTTTACCTCTGCCAGTATGTCGTCTCCTACATTCCAAACTTTACAGAAGCTCTCCTGCGAACCTTGCAGAACTAGCACTCCTGAAAGAAAGGATACTGCTTCTGTAAAGTTTGGAATGTAGGAGACGAGATACTGGCAGAAGTAAAGCTGTGAGTACCGGGCGTGTGTCGTGCTTCGGTAGCTCAGATGGTAGAGCACCTGCCCGCGAAAGGCAAAGGTCCCGAGTTCGAGTCTCAGTCGGGCACACAGTTTTAATCTGCCAGGAAGTTTCATATCAGCGCACACTCCGCTGCAGAGTGAAAATCTCATTCTGGAAACCTCGCCCAGGCTGTGGCTAAGCCATGTCTCCGTAATATCCTTTCTTTCAGGAGTGCTAGTTCTGCAAGGTTCGCAGGAGAGCTTCTGTAAAGTTTGGAATGTAGGAGACGAGATACTGGCAGAAGTAAAGCTGTGAGTACCGGGCGTGAGTCGTGCTTCGGTAGCTCAGATGGTAGAGCACCTGCCCGCGAAAGGCAAAGGTCCCGAGTTCGAGTCTCGGTCGGGCACACAGTTTTAATCTGCCAGGAAGTTTCAGAATGACGTAACTACCAAATTTCAGGCATTACCTCTCGCCACGGACAACTCAGTGACGACGGCCTTCACTTAACTCAGCTTTCTGCTTAGAGCTGTCGGTGCCAACAGAAAAGCAACACTGATTGAAATAACCGCAGAAATCAAGGTGGGAGGTACGACGAACGTATTCGTTAAGACAGCGCTGCGAAATTTGGCGTTAATCGGCTACAGCAGTAGACGACCGACGCAAGTGGCATTGATAATAGTACAACATCGGCTGCAACGCGTCTCATGGGCTCGGGACCATGTCGGTTGGACCCTAGACGACTGATGAACCGTAGCTTTGCCAGATGAGTCCCGACTTCGTTTGGTAAGAGCAGATGGTAAGGTTCGAGTGTGGCGTAAACCCAACGACGCCATGGGCCAAAGTTGCCAAGTGGTGTGGGCTGTGTTTACATGGAATGGACTGGGTCTTCTGGTCCAACTGAACCGATTTTTGACTGGAAATGGTTATGTACGGTTACTTGGAGACCATCTGCAGCCATTCATGGACTTCATATTCCCAAACAACGATATAATTTTGGTTGAATGGTTCAAATGGCTCTGAGCACTATGCGACTTAACTTCTGAGGGCATCAGTCGCCTAGAACTAAGAACTAATTAAACCTAACTAACCTAAGGATATCACACACATACATGTCCGAGGCAGGATTCGAACCTGTGACCGTAGCGGTCGCTCGGCTCCAGACTGTAGCTCCCAGAACCGCACAGCCACTCCGGCCGGCGATATAATTTTAATCGATGATAATGCGCCATGTCACCGACCCACAATGGTTCGTCATGGGTTTAAAGAATTTTCAGGAAAATTCAAGTGAGTAATCTGGCCACCCATCGAATATATGGGCTGCAATCTAAATGTCAGTTCGTGTACAAAACCCTGCACCGTCAACAGTTTCTCAGTTATGGACAGCAATAGAGACAGCGTAGCTCAGTATTTCTCCAGGAGACATCCAACGATTACTTGAGTCCATGCCTCATCGAGTTGATGCACTACTCCCTGCAAAAGGAGGTCTGATACGATATCAGGAAGTATCCGATGACTTTTTTCACCTCAGTGTGACGGGGTTAAAACGACTATCAGCTCGAACACCTATAAAGAGTTTCACTCGGACGGTCAATTTGGCTTTCGGAAAAGTAAAGAAACCAGAGAGGCCGTTCAAATGCTACTACTGATAACAGAAGCAAGACTTAAAGAAAATCAAGACTCCTAAATAGGATCTGTCGACATAGTAACAGTGTTGGATAATGTAAAATGTTGAATGATGCTCGAAATCCTGAGATGTAAGCTGCAGAAAATGCTGGAAATACACAGTAAAAATGGGAGACCAAAAAAGAAGTGCTCTTACTAAAATGAGAGTAAGACAGCGATGCAGTCTATGTCGGCCAGTGTTCAGATTACACTTCAGAGAAGGAATGACAGAGAGAAACGAAAAGTTCAGGAGTAGGATTAAATTTCATGGTGAAGGAATATCTCTGATAAGTTTCGCTGTTAACGCTGCCGTCGTCAGTTAAGGAAGTGAAGAGTTACAGGACTTGCTGAATAAAATGGACACTGGGCGCGAAATACGGACCTGGAGTAAACCGAAAAAGGTAAAACGTAGCGAGAAGTAGTAATGAGAAAGTGAACACCCACCTTTGGGACCGTGAAGTAGAGGAAGGAATTTTGCTACCTTTGATGTAATGACATACGGCAAACGAAGCAAAGAGGACTTAAAAGGAGACCCGCACAACAAAAAGGCCTTTCCTATCGAAAAGAAGTCTACCACTATCAAACACTGACGTTAATTTGAGGATGAAATTTCTGAGGCTGGAGAAGAGCATTGGACGGAAGTGAACAATTGAGGGTGGTAAAACTGACAAAAGGAGAGATAAGCGTTTGACATGTTGTACTAGAGAAGGAAGTTGAACTTTAGGTGGACATAGGATAAGAAATGATTATTTTTCTCCACAGAATCGCCGTGGACATAAATATGTGTAAAATATCGACCAGAAGAAAGGACAGGATGATAGTAAATGTGTTAACACATCTGGGAATAACTTCCGTGGTACTCAAAGACGCTGAAGAGGGTATGTGAAAGTCAGAGATCAGAGTATATGCAACAAATAATTGAGAACGTTGAGGGTACGTGCTACCTCTCACAGGAGAGGAAGGCGTGGCGAGTTTTGACTTCTGCCAAGATCCGGGCAAACGTCCCTACATTTACGTTACGATTATTATTATTACTGAAGCTCAAAAAACAATAAAGATTCCTGATTGAAAACTAAAATACATCGAGCCATTTTCCTGAGCTATAGTGACGAATTTCTCAGTCCAAGCATTGTATTTTTCCAAATAACTTTGAGTATTAACAATGCCTTTTTCACGTGGGCGTCCGAGCAGTCGTCTTACACTGGGCACCTTCACTGTCACTCTTTTGCTGGTCCTGTTTGGTAGTGCTCTAACAGTGAGCCTTATCTGTTGCAGTATTTTGGTTTTACATTTTGTAGAAATTCTTCCAATCCATATGTGGTATGAATCAGCAAACCAATGTTTAATAGTATTAATTGAAAATAGTTTTGGTTTCGCCCGCATCTCGTGGTCGTGCGGTAGCGTTCTCGCTTCCCACGCCCGGGTTCCCGGGTTCGATTCCCGGCGGAGTCAGGGATTTTCTCTGCCTCGTGATGGCTGGGTGTTGTGTGCTGTCCTTAGGTTAGTTAGGTTTAAGTAGTTCTAAGTCCTAGGGGACTGATGACCATAGCTGTTAAGTCCCATAGTGCTCAGAGCCATTTGAACCATTAGTCTTGGTTTCAATTTGAGTTTTTGTATTTATCAACTAAGCGTTTCACCTTATTTAGGCATCTTCAGGCTGATCTTAATTTGGTATGTCTTAAGATGATCCTTTAGACAGTGTAGCTAAATGGCATCATCGAGTACATCAAGCCAACATCGCCTTCGTGCACAAAGGTGATTTTGGCCTGTGAGAGTCACTCACGTCCATCTAGAAAGTATTTACTGAGTTTAACGAAGGCGATGTTGGCCTGATGTACTCGAGGATGCCCTTTAGCTACAATGTCAAATGGATCATCTTAAGACATACAAAATTAAGATCAGCCTGAAGATGCCTAAATAAGGTGGAACACGTTGTTGATAAAAAAACTAAAATTGCAACCAAGACTGTTTTCAATTAATATTTTACATTTTGCTTTCTTTGCTAGTGCTTGGTATAATTTATAATCTAACAATCCTGTCGTTGCTCTTGGGCGGGATTAAATTTATGTAAGTTTGCTGGTGGGGTACCCAGCAGCCAAATAAATGTTAAAATTCATGGTGAAACCTTAAGGCGTCAATTATTTTGCGGAATTCACATCTAGTTTCTGTCATTGATCCTTATCAAGTGAATTGTGCAAAATAAATGACAGCAGAAGGTTTCACCATGAATTTGAACGGAATTGTTTACACACATATAAATCTTTTCCAAAAGTGTCACGGTGGTTTTCGACTATCAGAATTATTTATTTGTGAAGATCACGATTCCTGTTTTCGCCTTTGTCATTTTCAAGTGGAAAATTGCGATTATTACGTGCTTTAACACAACTCAAACGTTCAGCGGCCTTACAAAGATCTTTGATACGAATGTAGGTAAAAGAAAGACACACACACACACACACACACTGAAATCGTCACTTCACTGGATAGGAAATAGAAGAATAAGCCTTTCCCCAACACAGTAAAAATAGCCAACCACGGAGTTTAGGTTGGATTCTGGACAGTATACAAAAATTATAAACACTTGCAACAATCGTCTCAACTCTGCTAAAGTGGGGACTGATCCCCACTTAAATCTACGAGTGCCCTCACGTCTGAATAATAAACGCACTCTACTAACATATGACTTACTGAAACGTGTACGCCACAGACATCGAAAACTGGTGGCTCCTCGCGCCGAAGCAAAAGGCCATGCGGAACGGGGCTTTGTCCTACACTGAGATGATTGAATAGGACTTAGTCACGCCTGTGTGACCGGAAGCAGGATCGCTACGGAAGTACACCGGGTTTCACAGCCCACAAGAGCTTGTTGTTTGTCCCGCCCCCTCCCCCTCCCCCCAACTCAGCAACTCTCCCTCCCCTCTCCCCAACTGACGCACGACCTTCTGGCTCAACAGCGAATTTACAGCCTGTAGAGATATAGCAGAATGTTCAACTCTGGCTGTTATGTTCGCTTCTTTATTGCACTTTACTCCACCTTCCGCAGGTATCTAGCAGAATACACCCACCACATTCTCCAAAACTATTTCTGCCGGGTACATTCGTTGAATGGACTGAACAGCACTAACGGAATAGGAGCAGATGTGAAACGGTGTGCTGTTCTCGTCTTATCTGCTACAGGCCTTCGAGAATCGCTTAAAACTCAGAGTGCTGACTGTAAACTCATTTCGTAGGCGGATTCTGAAGGAACGGTCAGGGAAAACTGTAGAGTAGTCTAGAGATGCTCCCTGTCTGTTTTGACCATCTGTGCATGCAGTCACATATACAACTGTGGTGTCAACTATGTTATACAATATATATCTAAAAACACATTCAGAATGTTCCACTTTTAAGATAAGTTAAATTTAAAACAACTCTGGCACTCTGAAGAAGCTGAGGTGTTTATTTACTCCATCACTATCACAAAACATCAATACAGAGTGGGCTAAATGAAACTGGCCTCGAAATATTTATGAGATTGGCACGCCTCGAACCTTATTAATGAACAGCAGAACAGTCCGTCACAGAAAACGTTGGAAACTAGGATTTCGATGCACCAGTCGGCTGCTGTCGCACGTCCGAGCGTGCCAGTCTCCCGCATGCTCTGTCGTGAGTACTTCGCTCACCAGTTGAATGAAAAACACAATGAATGATGCTCCTGATAAAATTACGCTTATTTACTATCGAGTGTTAACGTGCACCGAACATATGAAATGTGTTCCCACATTTCAAATACAGTACCACCGCAGTTAAACAATCTACTGGAAACAAACGAAAATTTTGCCACACTGGGACTCGATCTCGGATTCCCGCTTTACACGAGAAGTCGCGGCACGAAATACACATGTGCAGTGTCTGTATCTGACGGTATCTGTAAAGTTCGAGGCAATTTTCCTTCGGACCTGCTTGCAATTGTACGAGTACTGTCACATATGGAAATGTGGGTCTGTCCATGAAGTATGCTCAGACAACCTAAGCAGTTACGGCAACCGCTCATGTAAAGCGGGAAATCCTGTTTAGAGACCATGTCTGGCACAAATTTTCATTTGTTTGCAGTAAATGGTATACCTGCGGTGATACCGTACTGGTAATTCACGAATGCATGTCATAGTTTAATATGGCTATAAATTGTTAAGAGTGTTCGTTCGGCCGACCGGGGTGTCCGAGCGGTTCTAGGCGCTTCAGTCTGGAACTGCGCGACCGCTACGGTCGCAGGTTCGAATCTTGCCTCGGGCATCGATGTGTGTGATGTCCTTAGGTTAGTTAGGTTTAAGTAGTTCTAAGTTCTAGGGGACTGAAGACCTCAGATGTTAAGTCCCATAGTGCTCAGAGCCATTTGAACCATTTTTGAGTGTTCGTTCCTTCAGACATGCACGCATGTCCAAAGGAACGTTGCATCGACCTTCACAGACACTGTCAAATACAGACCACTGTGCTAATATAATGTATACGGAACCATCTGCACAAGAGCTCATGTTAGAAATGTTTTGCCAAAATGTCCTGCAAGGTCTGCAACGCAAAAAGTGGAGCCAAAATTGTGCCAAAATGTCTCTCAAGCGAATCAAATCTATAATTATCGAAAAAAAGTTGGAACACCAGGAAAACATTTCTCAAGTGAAGGACAATGTGGAACAAAAACTAAAATGTAGACTTTCACGGCCGGAAATATCGTGTCCATACTGAGTCAGTAGTGAGCCACTGTGTTTGTTGGACCTTCCATCGAGTTACGGACCCCCTTGAAGATGTTTTCCGCAGTCGGAGACGAAACGATGGGAGTCGACACAGAATTCATCAACCGACCACGGCATAACAGCCCGGATAATTATAATGGACAAAATGTGGAACAAAGTCCAACGAAATCTCAGCGCTGCTTATCCTTGCAAGTGGGAGTTACATGTTCGTCGTGCCCAAATCTTATCAAAAAGTAAATGTATCGGTATACTAAGAAATTTACTGTTGTGCGTAAGTTAAAGCATCAAGACGAACTTTCACGTATTGGGTTCTGTCTGTGGTCTCTGAGCGAAGTAAACTTTTGGATCATCAGTTTTCCATTTTTTGAGGTGAGGTCTGGTTCAGAGTGTCAGGGTATGTGGACTTACAGGTCATGGGTCATTGTGCATCAGAAACTTTTCATCAGAATTTTGAAGAGCCGTTGCATAATGGCAAGACTGCTCTTCTGTGCGAAAAGTCTGGTGACCGCATAGCAACAAGTTTCCTTCACTAAACTCTTAATGTTAACTAGTATGTCCAGTACCTGTTTCATCCATATGTGGACCAAGTTATGAAGCTGAACGACTCTACCGACGGGACAAGATGGAACACAGCGCTTTGACAACATTATCACTGGTGCATGATGTGCTGTGTGAGCAGAGAATAATTAGGAGAGGCAGTGCAATATACTGGTCAACTCGATGACCTGACCCTTTCCCCTTTGATTTTTACCTGGGGGAAAGGTCGGGCGTTCCCAAGTAATTCTCACACACTGGCAAAGCTACAGCAGAACACTGAAAAAGCTGCTGCTGCTGTTCCTCAGGCAGAGATGATACGGGTCGCTCACGGTTTGATAAATCGATCCACGTCAGTGGTGGCCATTTCCAGTACCGTTTGTGATTATCACTAACAAGGGCCATTACTTCTACACTTTAGTGCCGAAGAAACTGGTATACGCTTGCGTAGTCAAATACAGAGATATGTAAACAGGGAGAAAAGGGCGCTGCAATGGCAACGCATGTATAAGACAACAAGTGTCTGACGCAGTTGTTAGATCAGTTACTGCTGCTACAATGGCAGCATTTCAAGATTTAAGAGAGTTTGAACGTGATGTGTCGACATGTTGCCTTGGCCCGCTCGATCACCAGATTTGTCTCCAATCGCGCACGTATGGGACATCATCGGACGACAACAACAACACCATTCACACTAACCAATAACCGTCCCTGTATTGAACGACCAAGTGTATTAGGCATTGAATACCATGGGAAAAACTACACAATCGGAAAAAAACTGACATCTGGGACATGTATGAAGGAATGCATGCACGTTTGTGGGCATTCAATATTCTGTTGGTTACGCCCGTTATTAATGTACTGCAATTTCACATTTCCAATGGCTTTTCTGGAGCTTACATTAACCTGTGAACTTCTAACGTTTATAATTTAAATATTTTGCCTAGAAAAACATATTCTCGAGGTTTCATGACTTGCATTAATTATTTGTTGGTGATGGGAAATTTTCCGTCAGTGTATTTACTTAAATACGAATTCGCCTAAATCTAGCATTAAAAATGAATTTTTGCTTGGTCTTAAGTGCTAAATAACTGGCACTACATTGCAAACTTAAGTTTAAATGAATGAACAATTAAGTTTTTATTTAAATTTATTGAAGGAGTCTTTCCCTCTCTTCCATCTGACTTGCATCCATCACTAGTATTAATTTTCTCATTTATTAAATTTTCAGGTAACGAAAACAGAAACATATAGATACAATTTTTTCATTGTATGGTGACTTCTCTCTTGCTTTTTAAGCCTGTACTGTACTCTGTCAGAACTATTTTTTGCGAGATATGTTTGTCGGCATTCGTTCACTTTTTAAAAGTTTCTTTAATTAATATAATTTCTTAATTAGAACCTTCCTTGAAGATATTGGATATAACATTGAATTTATTCTGATCATCACTTTTTACCTAGTCACATTATTTCTTCCATTCCCACGCCACTGAGCATTTCGACATTCTAATTCAAACACAGAGTTCACTGTTAAGAAACCCCCTGGTCATAAACAAGCTCGAAAAACTGAATTAAATGTTAATTACTGGCTCTCAATAAAGAGCGACCAATAGGACGGCAAGAAGAGAGACGATAGGCTGTAAAAGAGTGCAAACAACAATAAAGATTTACCAATGACAAATCGATCTAATGTTTCCCGCTCAGAATTCAATGTGCCGCACCGCGTCGACTTTCACTCGGTTCCTTCCCTATACTGGTTTCACTAGAAGGAAATATACTAATAATTATCCTGCGAATACGTGAAACTACAACCAAATGAATCGATTGTATTCCAACAATCGACTAAATCAATTGTTTCCACTCGGTTGTTCTTATAACTAATGGAGATAGTCAGCGAACTCCTGTAGCGCAGACGCTAATAAAGAGGCGTTGTGCATGATGGTCGTTCTACCGTACGTTGCAAAAAGTCAGTGAACATGTCACTTCTTCCCACAGACGCCGCGCGAAATGATCACAATGCGAAAATAAGAAAAAATAGAGTAGGTTTGGAGAATCCACGGGTTTACTCCTACAGGAAATCCTCTCTCTCTCTCTCTCTCCCTCTATCTATATCTTTCTCTCTCTCTCTCTCTCTCTCTCTCTCTCTCTTTCTCTTTTTGAATCCTCAGTCTTCTGACTGGTTAGAATCAACCTGACGAGAAAATTCCCTTCTTATGGCTGCCTCATTGTCTCTGAGCAGCACTTGCTCCCTTTAGAAAGGTGGAAGTTATTATCTGCTATTTAAACCTATGTCCTATAATCCTGTCTCTTCTCCTTCTAAGTGTTTTCCTTACGTTCCTTTGTTGTGGATTCAGTAGAAAACATACTTATTCATTATGTTATCAGTCCACCTAATTTTCAAAATTCTTCTATAATACCACATTTCAAACGATTCGATTCTTTTGATTTCCAGTTTTGCCACTGTCCACGATTCACCACCACGTAATGCTGTGCTCTACACGAAAATCCTCAGAAATTTCCTCTTCAGAATAATGCCGATGTTAGATACCAGAAAACTTCTCTTGGACAGAAATACTCCTTTTGCTGTGCTAATTTGCTTTTTATGTCCTCCTTGCTTCGACTATCGCATGTTATTTTGCATCCAAGGTAGAGTAATTCTACTTCTTGACGTACAATTTTTCTGTTACATTAGTCGCTGGTCTCATTTCTGCTGCTCCACACTACTTTCGTCTTTCTTCTATTTGCTATCAATCCATGTTCTGTACTCATGAAACTGTTCTCTCCATTCAGTACTTCGTGTATTTCTTCCTCAGTCTCACTGAGGATAGCAATGTCATCAGCAAATATTATCATCGATATCCCTTCACCCCAGGTTCTAATCGCACTCGCGAATCCTTCTTTTATTTCCCGTCATCGCTTCATCGACGTATAGACTGAACAGTAGAGGTGAAAGACTACATATGTGTCTTACATACGTTCCAATATGAACGCTCCGTTCTTGGTCTTCCATTCTTATCGTTTCCTGTTAGTCTTCACAACTATTGTATATTATCCGTCTTTACCTCTAGCTTAGTCTTATATCCCTCAGCATTTAGAACATCTTACACCATTTTACTCTATAGAGCACTTTTTCCAGGACGACAAATCCTGTGAAATCTTGACTCTTCTGAAGTCTTGGTTCCAACACAGAACTGCCTCTCTGGTGCCAATACATTTCGAAAGTAAAACTCAGCGACATTTTATAGATTCCAAGCTTTCCGTAGAGAACTGGTTAAGCCATTACATGCAGGCTGAATCATTCAGTCTCCAGTGAAGCATGCTCAGTTGCGAAGCTTCCTGAAACGTTGATACTGTACATGCGGGCAGAATTTGAGCTGTATAGGCAGCTTTTTAGCCGCACACTCGTTCAGTTTAACTCGTGACTGCACTGTCCACTGTCCCCGTCGGAAAAGCAGCACAGTTGAAATCATTCTGTGAGTTTGAGCGAATGCGGAAACGGCTACTCTGAGATTACGGGCAAGCGTGTGAGTCGCATGTAGACCACGGTCACAGACGCCGCGAGCCGCCGTTGCATTGACCTGGATGTGCGTGCGGTGTCAGGCAACGAACCAGTCACGAAGTACCCCGCGGAAGCTGCAAAAAGCTCGGCGCACTGACGCGGGAAAGCCCAGTACTCACCCGCCAGCAGGAAGGCTCGCAGAAGTCATCCACAAAACTACCGTCCTGTATCACTGGTAGGCCTACCGTCTTGTTCCAGCATCTTACGGCATATTCTTGACACAAATGTGATTCACCGAGCATAATGGATCTTCTCAGGTCAAATGTGTTACCTTGAGCAGAATGGTCTCCACCATGGCGGCCAATAAGATTTTAGAAAATCCGTGCCGCCCGCAGGTGACTCGCACTTCCCTCACGTGACATATTGAAATCAAGGCAATCAGATTGATGCAGGATTTCTTGACTTCCGAAAGCATTCGATTCTGCACCACGCCAACGCTTATTGATAACATTATGATCACATTGCGTATCAAACAAAATTTGTGGCTGGACTGAGGATTTCTTTGGAGGCAGGGCACAGTATGTTATCCTGGATGGGGACTCAGTGACAGACGCGGTAGTTAAATTCAGGCGTGCTCCAAGGAAGTAAGTTAGGAATGTTTTTGTTCATGTTGTAACTCTGGGCGCTGAACCTAGGCATGAAATCAGTTTTTTTCAGTATATTATCTACTTTCTTATATAAGTGTTTTTTAACTGGAAATGCACAGTACTAAATCTGTTTCGTGTAGTTCTAAGTCACATATCCTCAGCCCTGGTTTCTGTCTCTTTCTCGTAATCATTCCACAGTCCATTCAGTTCCAGAATAATCTACCAGATGTAGTATCTTAAGTGACTTTCATCGCTAAAGTTGAGGCTAGTTTGTGAGTTCTCACTTTACCGGCTGGAGGGAACTTGGTTTCGCGCGATATTTATATTTAGTAAACAATTCTTATAAAGTCAGACTAAGACGTGTTGAGTTGTAGATTGTTGTATTTGTGTTGTTGAATGGAAATAAAATGAGGTCGAGTAGCAGAAGCAATGCAGATGCATATTCCTACATGTGCGGAAAATGCACGTTGGGAGAAAACAGAAAAACTGTTAATCATTTCGTAAAGAGAACTTGGGAACTTTCGTGTTAGGCTTGGTGATTACTGTAAATCATGGGCAGCGGATCATGTGTGTAAAACTTACGAAGATTATTTCGGAAGGTGGACTATCGGAGAAAGAAAAAGTCTGCAATTCAGGTGACAGAGGCAATGTTATCAATTCCTCAACGTTTCAACCAGAATGATTTCAATAACGTAACGGGATATCTCAACCTGTGGAAATAAGCTTCTCAATTATTGGCTTGCAGGTTGAACAACAAAATTTTGCAAGAGCAAGGAATCAAAATCGCCTTGTAACGTATAAGAGAAAAGGATATGTAACTTTTTTCTATGAAGAATAGAATCTTGAATTTTGTCACTAAATTAGAGGACACTTGGAAGAACTGAGTCTTTCTGAATAATTTACACATGATTTACACCTATTCATTGGTTGAGAAATGCATGCTTTTACTGATCAGGAACAAATATGGTCCAGTAGCAATTTCTCACTCAACGAAAATGAAAGGTGAACATAAAACGGCAGCTTCAGTCTTGGAGATGTGGCATGGACATCATCTAGTGATTTCCGTGAACTTCAAAATGGTAAAAATCGTTCTTGGACAGGAAAGTATTCACACGAAAAGTCCTCGCTTCTTATGCCTTTGGGATAGCAGAGGCAAAATTTACCACTGTGTTAGAAAAGAGTGACCGAAGACAGAAAACATGAGCGTTGGAGAAAAGAAGATAACGATGCCTTAGATGAACGAGAGAAAATAATTTTCCTCTGCCGCATATCAAGTTGGGCGTTAGAAACCACATGATAAGAACGGATAATGCTTTGCTTATATGGGGAAAAAGGTCTCACCTTAGTAAAAACCATTCTGATGCAGTAAATTCGATGAAAGAGGCTGAGTGGAAAGTCTAGACTTGAGTTGTTACTATTTTCGGAAATTTCCATGGCAGACACAAAGCAGAAAACTATGTTGCACTGATATACGAGACGATTAACACTGTCAGATCCCTCCGATGTTACATGAGAACTAAGGCACACCATTTACACAGCCACGTCCACAGTCTTCTGAAAAAATTGGGCAGCACCAACGAGGAACAAAGTGAGTTTGTTCGAAAACACATTCAAGAATGCTACGGAAAAAAATCTTCCCAAGTGTTCACTGACTTTTGTTTCATCTGTTATATTTCCATTATTCTTGTATGTAATTATATTCGTATAATACAATAAAAAATTCCGAGTAATCTTTTAATTTAATCCAGGGATTTAACTTAAAGTAGTGTAAAGCATATTTCGCTAAAATAGTGTCTCCCAGAAATTTGAGATGTTTGGCAAAAAAGACAATAAACCTCGAAATGCCTCGACAAGCCAACTGTTGGCCCTGTGTAGTATTAACTTTTTTCAGATGATGCAATAACCTATAATAAAGAACTGCCCATAAAATTCCTCAAATATTTAGATCTCAATAAAATTTAACAAGAGTGCAAATACTGGCAACTTGATTTAAATTATCAAAAATATAAAACTGTGCACTTCACAAAATGCAGAAACGTATGACCCCAATACCTATGACTGACTCACAAGAGGAATCAGTAAACTTGTGCAAATACGTGGGTTTACTATTTCGGTTAATATAAAGTGGTAGTTAAAGCAAAGAATATTCCTTGAGAAGCTCTCGTGCGACACATTCTAGTATTTTGCTCAACGAAGAAGACAAACAGCAAGAATGATGACAGGATTGTGTGAGCCAGGAGAGAGCCTCTCAAAGATGCTGAAAAACCTGAACTACTAGACCACTGTAGAGAGACATCAACAAACTCACGAGAGCCTTCTTTCAATATTCCTAGAACCACAGTTAAGCAAGGAATATAGGAATATACTGAGGCTGCATCTTTACTGTATGGACAGCGTCGAAAAAGTCAGACTAATTATAGCACTGACAGAGATATTGAAGCATTCTTCACGCGCTTCATTCGGGAATGCAACAGGAAGAAACCTAAGACGAGGTACGGTTCGAAGAACACTCTGCCCTGCTGGAATAGCCCAAGGCCGTCGGAATGCACAATGGACATGAATGGATGCAGCTGATCAGACACGATGCTTACGTACGTGTCACCTGTCAGAGTCGTATCTAGACGTACCAGGTTTCCCATTTCACTCCAAATGCTCACGCCCCACACCATTACAGGAATTTCACCAGCTTCAACAGTCCCCTGCTGACATGAAGGATTCATGGATTCGTGGATTCCATGGTCCATCCGCTAGATACAATTTGAAACGAGACTCGTCCGACAAGGCAACAGATTTCCAGTCATCAACTATCCAGTGGCTGTGCTGACGGGCTCAGGCGTAAAGCTTTGTGTCGTGTAGTCAGCAAGGATACACGATTGGGCCTTCGACTCAGAAAGCCCATATCGATGGTGTTGCGTTGAAAATTTCGCATGCTGACACATGTTGATGTCCCAGCATTGAAATCTGCAGCAATTTGCGGAAGGATTGCACTTCAGTCACGCTGAACGATTCTCTTCAGTCGTCGTTGGTCCCTTCTAGCAGGATCTTTTTCCGGCCGCAGTGATGTCACAGTTTTGATGTTTTACCATGTACCTGATATTCACGGTACACTCGTGAAATAGTCGTATTGGAAAATCCCCACTTCATCGCTGCCTCGGAAATGCTGCGTACCATCGATCATGCGCCAACTATAACACCACGTTCAAACTCACTTAAATCTTGACAACCTGCCATTGTAGCAGCACTAACCCATCTAACGACTGTTCCAAACACTTATTGTCTTATATAAGCGTTGCCGATCCAGTGCCATATTCTGCCTGTCTACATATCTCTGTACTTGAATACGCATGCCTGTACCACTTTCTTTGGCGCTTCTGTGTATAATTCCCTTACAGCTCCAAATACCGTCCGCTACAAAAGCACCAGAAATACTGGAGTCTAACATCTCTGCAGTTGATCTGGAACAACTTTTTGAAAAACTGGTAGGCAGTTCATTGATGACTAACGCTTGTTCTTAGCTTCCACATTCTTCTACTACGAGCAGTATTCGAAGAGTTAGGGCCAATCGATCATAGAGAAATACATTCTTTACAAAAGCTACCTGTATTATTGGAAAGTTTAGTCTCCTATAAACCTACCTTACCTTGTGACGTAATTGCCGTTCACCTCTTAGCAGTTGTCATAACGTTCCACTAATTTCTTTAATTGGCCTGCAAAGAAGAACTGAGGTAAAGGCAACGGCAGTCTTGAGTCACTCGTCATCGTCAACTGTTGCCCAGAGAGCCACGCTTCAAGTGCAAGAGGGGGTATATTTATTGAGTGCGAGGTCGGGAGTGTATGGTGGCTGGTCTGAAATTTCCCAGACTAAATAGTGACTACTAGCCCTGACACGAGCAGCGATGTTTGGAAGCCCTTAGCCCTGGAGGCGTGAACTCCGGATGACATTTTTCCTTGTGTCACTTTTGCAAAGAATGTGTCAGTTTGGTGACAGTCTCGCAGTCTACGTCTGCTGATATTCTGAATTCACATCCTCTGAAATCAATCGAATGAAAATCAGTTTTGTCCCGCAAACTGCGCCATAAATTTTAGGCAGTTTATCAATGTTGATGTTGGTAGAACTCCTTGCAAATGGACATAACCATTTGAATAAATAGAGGAACCAGGCCATTTTCGATTTCGGAGCCACTTGTTCATGTATTGTCTGCTGCCTTTCATCTTGAGACCTTCGACTGATGGCGGATCCAGCACTTGAGGACGATTCTTTTACAATGACAGCATCTAGTGCTGGTCAAACGTCAGAACAATCGCTAAACAAACATCGCCGAAAAATGTCGATACGAAAGCGAAGAGGAAATACTTTTTTTTTCTAGTTCTATCTATACAAACACGAGTTTTGCGCCCTGTAGCGGGTGGTTATTATTAAAGCGCAGCTGCTCACGGAAGGCCATTGTGGACTGTAATTTGAGTACGGCAGTGAAACTTGGTACATACATATTATAAAGCTTTAAAGCGGAACCGATTTCCGCTGAAAAAGAAAATTAGTTGCTACTTTAACCATCAGGTGCAAATCTCGCGCTTCGAATGCAACAAAGCCGTATAGAATTACTTTCATATCTAATGGATTAGGAATGGGACGCGGACAGAATAGGTCAAAGAAGTGAGAAAGGCAGAATCTTGATTTTATTGTTAACAGCCACTTACACCATTTGTTCGGTATGAGCACCGGAGACGTCGACGAGATGCCTGCATCCGTAAAACGACGTCATCAACTGTTGCTCGCAGCATTTCTGGTAGAATATGAGCTACTGTGTTCCTGTATACCAGCCTTCATGTGAGGTAGGAGCCGAAAGCGTCCCTGGAAAAAGCTTTCTTTTACATATCCCCAGAACCAAAAGTCACAGGGATTCACATCAGGAGATCTTACGAAACATGTATGTGGAAAAACCTCCGAAGATAAGATGTTCGTGGAAGGCTGCAAAACGCAGATCTTTCACTGCGTGAGCGACATGGGGTGTTGTCGCATCTTGCATTGAAACTGTGGTTTACACACAGTTGCCCCTTCCAAAGCAGGACTCACATACTGTGTAAGGAGACCTCGATAACGAGCAGACGTCACGGTACACCTGGCAGACCCTCAGAGTCTTTTCTTTTTAAAGGAGAAAGAACCGAGTATCAAGGTGTTTGTGAATTCACACTAAAAACAGTCATTTATGTCGACTGCAATGGCTCTTCGTGCACAATATGCGGTTTAAAACACCCCAAAAACAAATGTTCTATGTCTTCACTGTACCCTGTTGTGTAAAATGTACCTCCTTACTCCAAAAAGTATTGCCCACACACATGTCACCAACTTCGACCTGTGCCAGAAACGGAAGAGCAAATTTACAACCTTTGGTGCGGATCATGGGGTTTCATATGCTGCACGTCCGGGTTTTGTACGGGTACCAAACAGACCGCAAAACTTCCCGTACTGTAGACCGTGGGATGGACAGTTCTCGTGGCACCGCACGAGCGCTAGCACTATCCGGGCACATGCTGCAGGGTAAGTTACAGCAACAGCGACCTCGAAGGTAACTTCCACCGGCATAGGACCCCTTTCTCTTCGAGGTGCCACCTCTAGTTCACCTGCGTTGTCGAATTTGCTTATCATCTTCTTTAAGCCATTTAATGACTTCGGGCCTCGGACCAAATCTTTCAGTCGGTGATACTCTCTCTATACATCACAGTAATTGCTGTCGTTTACATAAAACAG
Source organism: Schistocerca serialis cubense (assembly GCF_023864345.2). Taxonomy (NCBI): domain Eukaryota; kingdom Metazoa; phylum Arthropoda; class Insecta; order Orthoptera; family Acrididae; genus Schistocerca; species Schistocerca serialis. The sequence goes on from NC_064641.1 coordinate 901,377,514, forward strand.
TTTCACTAACAGCGCACTGTCTCCCTTCTCGATAGACGTACTGATCACTCACGTTATGGCTTGTCAAATGACAGCGTGGATGTCGTACTGTCACACAAACTGTGTACAGTGCCTAGTTTGTATCTAGTGGCAACAATCTGAGCTAATTGGTTTCCCAGCGTAAATCGATTTCATATTAACGCATTAGCATAACTAACAAGTTTGACTGTCATGCGATAATTACAGCCCACATTGGACCTCCTTGAGTACCTGCACTTTAATTATTCTCACCCGGTATGTATAAGGTGCCATGAAAAAGTTTCCGCTTGAAGGCGTTGCTGCCGCGTATATGCCACCCATCGTGACTCTGATGCGGATATATAAGTACCGAGGTGTAGGCAAGTGGTTAATGTGGCCTTCGAAAGGCACTTTTGGTACGCCCCTTATAATTACACGCAATCTGAACATGGGTGAAAGTCCGAAACCCATATTGGCGCGAAACAAATATGAGTGCTTGTTTTATTTCTTCAAGTAACATAATTTTTGTTCTTAAGTGAGGAGGTTGCTCGAAGTCTTCGTGCTATTGGAAGGCACGTACTCAGAAGTGCGGTGACTGTCAGTTGTTTTGATTCTGCTTTGGTGCAGGATGACCACGTACCGTCGCTCGTAACGATATGAAGAAAAAAGTGGGCAAAACAGTTGATGTTCACCGCAGACGAGGATGAGACGTTTGATTTCAAGGAATTCATACAATCACGGCATAATAAACCGGAATGTTTTAGTAAGTAGTACTACCTCTACACACAACTTACGAAACTACTTGTCGTGATGTGATAGTGCGCTGATGGTTCTGACCACGTACCGTCGCTCGTAACGATATGAAGAAAAAAGTGGGCAAAACAGTTGATGTTCACAGTAGACGAGGATGAGACTTTAGATTTCAAGGAATTCATACCATCACGGCATAATAAACCGGAATGTTTTAGCAAGTAGTACTACCTCTACACACAACTTACGAAACTACTTGTCGTGATGTGATAGTGCGCTGATGGTTCTGACCACGTACCGTCGCTCGTAACGATATGAAGAAAAAAGTGGGCAAAACAGTTGATGTTCACAGTAGACGAGGATGAGACTTTAGATTTCAAGGAATTCATACCATCACGGCATAATAAACCGGAATGTTTTAGTAAGTAGTACTACCTCTACACACAATTTACGAAACTACTTGTCGTGATGTGATAGTGCGCTGATGGTTCTGACCACGTACCGTCGCTCGTAACGATATGAAGAAAAAAGTGGGCAAAACAGTTGATGTTCACAGTAGACGAGGATGAGACTTTAGATTTCAAGGAATTCATACCATCACGGCATAATAAACCGGAATGTTTTAGTAAGTAGTACTACCTCTACACACAATTTACGAAACTACTTGTCGTGATGTGATAGTGCGCTGATGGTTCTGACCACATACCGTCGCTCGTAACGATATGAAGAAAAAAGTGGGCAAAACAGTTGATGTTCACAGTAGACGAGAATGAGACCTTAGGTTTCAAGGAATTCATACCATCACGGCATAATAGACCGGAATGTTTTAGTAAGTAGTACTACCTCTACACACAACTTACGAAACTACTTGTCGTGATGTGATAGTGCGCTGATGGTTCTGACCACGTACCGTCGCTCGTAACGATATGAAGAAAAAAGTGGGCAAAACAGTTGATGTTCACAGTAGACGAGGATGAGACTTTAGATTTCAAGGAATTCATACCATCACGGCATAATAAACCGGAATGTTTTAGTAAGTAGTACTACCTCTACACACAACTTACGAAACTACTTGTCGTGATGTGATAGTACGCTGATGGTTCTCGACTGAGAGCTATGTCCTTACACTGTGACACTCTTCATCAAACTCGATCAGCTCGTTAACAGAGTGCGACACTGTAATCTCGCCGACTTCTTGCTCTTTACCGAAAACGCCGGGGAGCTGGAGCAAAGCAAACGAGAGCAGCGTGAAATATATTTGTGCACCTTCTTGAGAAGTGGCAATACTTAAAGAAACAAGAAAGGAAGTCGAATAGGAAAGGCTCAAGAACAATGCGCTAGTCAGATCGAGAAGCACATGATTTTCATAGATGTGAACTCGTCTTCATTGGAGTAGTTCAGTATGACGTCCATTCATCTCACCTGTTCATATAATATAGAACATAAAGTCTATAGCTTTTACTGATTGCACATCGCTCAACTGAATGGCGATGACGAACGACATCAAGTGTCCTCGAATCATGAAATACTACCATCGGATATTCTTGTACATTACTGCGAATATTTTCTGGTGAGTCAGTTTGCGTGAACCACATCTGCAGTCTTTGCTTAAGTGCCACATCCTCCATCAAGAGAGGCAATATTAAATAGGGATCATTATGAGGATTCCCTCATTAACATCAACAACGGAGTCCTCTTACTGATACCCATTTCATTTTTGTGGTAGCTCGGAAGGCCCCATTAACCTACAGACAAGAGCGGCTGCATAAACTCTGGCAGTTTGATCCTGCAAATGTCGGTACTTTCCAAATACGTGCAGTATGTAGCAGTTACCTCTAACAAGCATCAATTTGAATCCAGGCACGTGTATGATGGCTTCTCCTATCGCTCATATTATTCCTGCGTGCTGTAAAATTTGAAACTTTCCCGGCGAATCAATTGTTCAAAAACATTTCGGGCTTGCAGTCGGTCGTCGTAAACTTCATTGCACGATATTTCGGCTGGACAACCGCCAGAGTGACACATTTTATTAAGACGACCACTGTACGGAAAATAATGGAGAAGGCGAGCCGTGATATTGTGAAGGAGGGAATTTGTTATACGAGACGAAGGTTGGATGCCATCTCAGAAGAACTGTTTCATCTACACTTGAAGATTGCAGCACTTCTTTCTCCTATATCACGGGACTGGGTGGATAGAGTAACTCCAGCCAAGTTCAATTGGTTATATAAGGCTGCTAATTCCAGGTAGATGTCGAAATATGATCGCTTGGTGCCACAACAGCCGACGCCACAGGAAATAACTGCACGACCTTCCGTGGTTAATTTCACGGAGAAGATTTTAGACGATGTGACGCTGTCAGTTTTGGGCAAAGGTCTTAATTTTGCACCTACACCAAGTGCAGTACCTCTTATAAGTTTCGTAATCGGTGTTGAAAAAGCTGTACGCCGCCTTCCTATGGACGCTGCTGAAGAAATAAGAAGGGGAAATGGTCGGTTTCTTCTGAAAGCTCCTCCCCAACGCAGTAATATAACTGCTGAAGAAAGGGCTGCACTGCGGAACCTTCGAGAAGATCCGGAAATAGTGGTGCTGAAGGCTGATAAAGGTAATTCTACCGTTTTGTTACCTCGTGGGTTGTATTTGGAGAAGATGTATAGTCTACGTAGTGATACTATGCATCGGAGGATTGATCAAGACCCAACAGCACGTGTGCAACTGAAGAAGTGTGCACTTTTGAACTCTTCCTCGTTAGCTCCAGAGACCATCAAGCGGTTAAGAACACATGGCAGCGTACCACCGAGACTGTATGGTCTTCCAAAAGTTCATAAAGAAAGTCTGCCCTTACGGTCTATAGTGAGTAATATTGACGCTCCCACATATGATACAGCCAAACATCTAGCATCTTTGCTGAGACCATTTGTTGCCAAATGTTCACTTCATACAAGGAACTTGCTGATTTTATCAACAGACTGGGTGCTCTCCACTTAAGTAGTTCGGATCTTCTAGTGAGTTTTGATGTAGTTTCCCTTTTCACAAAAGTACCTCTTGCGGATTCTTTGATTCTAATTGGTCAACAGTTTGAATCGGACATCACTGCCTTGTTTCGACATACTCTTTCCTCAACTTATTTTATGTTTAACCAGGAATATTTTGAAAAGTCTGACGGTGTCGCCATGGGCAGCCCTCTGTCTCCTCTGGTGGCTAACCTTTCTATGAAGGATTTTGAGGAGAGAGCACTTGAACCAGCGGTTTGTAAACAGACTGTTTTTGGAGATATGTCTATGATACTTTCATAGTGTGGCCCCACGGAGAAGAATAGTTAATGAAGTTTTTTCATCATCTTAACTCCATCCATGAGAATATGCGATTTACTATGTAACTAGAGAAAGATGGCTGCCTTCCATTCCCGGATGTTTTGGTTAAACGTAAGAGTGACGGGGCTGTGGGACATTCTGTCTATCATAAACCCACTCACACTGATTTATATTTGCATTCCACACCATGTGTGTACTTAAAACCCTTGTGCACAGGGCACACACGGTGTCGGATGCAGAGAATTTGCCTAAGGAACTAGCACATCTGAGGACGGTGTTCAGAAACAATGGGTACTCGACCCAGCAAATTCAAAGGGCCTTCTCAACTAGAGCCAGGAACCGGGAAGTGGATAAAGATGAGAACGCGCCAGTCAAGTCCCTAGCTTTTCTTCCCTTCGTTGTAAATATCTTCTTCAAGATATCCAGGATTTTTAATAATTTTCATGTGAAAATGGTTTTTCGTCCGCCTAAGATTTCGGATTTTCTGGGATCGGTGAAGGATTATTTGCTACTGCGGAAGCAGGAATTTACAAAATACCGTGTCAATGTGATATGGCCTGTATAGGACAGACAACGTGTGCAGTGGGAGAGCGTTGTACAGAACATCAACGTTGCACTCGCCTACTGCAACCCAGTAAGTCTGCAGTTGCGGAACATTGTATATCTAACGGATATTCAATGGAGTACGACTAAACTTCGATTTTGGCCGCAGCAACATCTTTTGGGACTCCATTATCAAAGAATCCGTTCAAATACGCATTGCGGCAAATCTAATGAACCGTGACAGTGGTTACGAATTGAATAACGCATGGAATCTCGTCATCTCCGAAATTTGTTCGAGACGAAGACGCCAGAAGACATCGATAGCTGCGGCCAGCGACAATACCGACGGCAGCTGAGTACTGCAGTTCCACCAGCGAGGTCGCTGTCGCTGGGCGGTGTGGCCCTTCCGTCTCCGCGACTGCAACGCATGCGCGGCAGTACTATCAGCGCACTATGTGGGATGGAGCGGAGAACGTCTTCTTCAGTCCTCATTCGGCTCACCTGAAGATGGTTGGCAGTTGTCCATCCGAAATATCGTGCAATGAGGTTTACGACGACCGGCTGCAACCCGAAATCTTTTTGAACTATTCTTGCGTGCTGTTTACCTCGCGTCTCGGCAAGTCCTTGCCGTTTTTTGCCTCCCATGAACACATCGCCTACTGCGACCGAGCTGATAAATTTGGATGAAATTTATGGCGGGGTAATATAAAGCTCGAAGTTGAGAACCATTAGGACACCGACACCACGCGACATATACACGGTGGGTCAAATGAAAGTGACCCGGACGAGTGTATACGATTTGTGGCAGGAAGAAAAGACCTAGTTGCTTCCAAAAGGACGGAGCGACGGCCCACACAACCGGATCAGCCTTGGAGTACATTTACATAATCTTCACGCCTGACAGGGTTGTTAGCAGAGATGAGTCTGGTCGCCGTTCTAGCTGGCAACCCAGGTCAGCTTTGTGTCGGGTGCCCTCGGGTCTAAGGTGTATCTCAACAACCCTCGTAATCCTCAAGAACGGCAGTAGAACATTTCGGATGAGACTGCAGCAAAGCCAGCAGGCCAGCCTCGATCTGCCTTCAGCAACTTGTTCACCATGGCCCAAAAGTGCCAAGAGATGAATAGTGATCACTTTCAATGTCTGGTATATATAATCAGGTTGGTACTGCGTTTCCTTTCCTCTACCTTGTTCTATTGTACCTTGGATCTCTGTTGTCGGGCCCACTTCGTATCTTCAAACCTGTAGTTCCTTAATAATGCGAGTATTCTAGTTTACTTTGTTTCAGCTTGGAACTGTCTAACACTGCTGGTAACTAGGGGTTTCGTTGTGTTTTCTTCTTAACATACAAAATGTTGTACTTACAATGCTTTGTACTTTTCAGTACTTCCTATATACGCCTCCTTCTATAGACATATAATCTCAGCTGTCTTCTCACGATATCTTCGAATTACATGCATTTGCCTTTGCAGCAGAATAGATGTTCGTAACTCTTTCGCGCTTTTGACTCGCCAATCATGAACACATATGTTGCTTCCTGTAATACATTCTCCACTTCTACTCACCCAGTGGTACTGTTACCAGTTAAATCACAGAATCACTGTTTTTGCAACAAAGTCGTGTGAGCTATCAAACTTTTCATTTCGTGTCCACACAACATTTACATTGATTTGTAAGTCTCAGAAACAATATCTTGAGCACTATTTACTGACTATCAAGTTTCTAATTTGTAGCTAAATATAGTTAACTTTACGTCTTCATTTATCGCTTTTCTAATACGTGTGAAAAAGAAGAGAATCAGGGCCGTATCGACATTCATGCACTGACAGTGTAACAGAACTGTACCGTACTTAGGTTTCTACTTAACGTCATGCATCTTAAGATTGTATTTATGCAATCGTAGGATAAGATGAGACTGGAGAACGACAACGTCTTTGACTCGTTCTCCGCAGCTTCATCGTACTGTTACCTTGACTAAGCGTTAGCCGTGATAAACGTTGCTGTGATTTTTATTCTTTGTGTCGTGTTGCGAACTACGTTCAACGTATTAACCGTTGCTGGAGCAATTAGTTCCACTTTTTGGCCGAAACAGTTGTAATGACAGCTCTTGCTTATTACCCGTTTCCCATTCGTCACTGTTATTTTCCTTTCACTTTTTTCTTTTTTATATTCGTAGTGTTCTTTCATTAATACAGCTACGCGCTGCAACTGATACCACAATGTTCCACGAGGGTAGCTTTAAGAGAAATAGCTGCGCTGCACTACACAATTAGTTTCTTGTATCTTTATCCTCTATCCATATCAATTAATCACTATTCAGCGATACTGGAGGAATTTTTGTTCGGGACAATGCTTTTATAATGTGGACTTTTACTATCTCAGTACTTCTCTCTGACGTAGATTTCTAGTATTCCCAGAGTGATGAGTGGACCATTTCAGTCCACCTATCGAGGAAAAAACCTTTTCCTTGGTAGGAATCAAATTAAAGCCTCGTATACTGCAGCAATTTACATTTGTCGCTTCGAAAGGTAGATAAACAGCGCCCATCAAAAATTATTTAATACTTCTGTTGTATTATTATTTATTATTCTGTTGTATTATTATTTAATACTTCTGTTGTTCAAACACATTTGCTGTGTCCTCACAGAACTCATCGACAGTAAGAGGCTGGGTACAGTCTTAACTACAAACAAATATCATTGCCCAAGTAGTAAATGCGTAAACGAGCAAACAAATGGGACACGTAAACACTAAGGACTGAAGAAACAAAGACTTGAAGTCCTGTGCGATAACAGGCCAGCAGGTAGTTCACTTGTTGAGGAAATCTGATTGTCTTCTTTTTCTTGTGCATCTGTCCAGCATTTTCGCAGGGTCGGCATGGTTACGATCGGATTTGGCACGGTTAGTTGAAAAAGTGGCCGGATGCCCATCCTGTCGCCACGACTTGCAGAGGAAATAATATCTCTAAAAAGGAAAACCACAGAAATTATAAAGGAAAACATAGGCATGAGGAAGGCAGCTGTGAAGAAGCCATGCATAACAGAAGAAATACTCCTGTTGATCGACCAGTGAAGGAAGTACAAAAATATTCAGGAATACAGTCACTTACGAATGAAATAAATAAGAAGTGCAAGGAAGCGAAGTGGCTACGTAAAAGTGTGAAGAAGCCAAAAAGGAAATAACTGTCGGAAGGGCTTGCTTACCTCACAGAACAGTCAAAACAACGTTCGATCAAATGAAAAGCAAGTGCGGTACCATTAAGAGTGCAACGCGAATTCCGCTGTTAATTGCAGAGGAGAGAACAAATTGGTGGAAAGATTACATTGAAGGCGCTATGAGGGGGAGAACTTGTCTGATAACGTTATAGAAGAATAAACAGGAGTCAACAGGGAACAGACAGAAGACCCAGTATTAGAATTACAATTTAAAAGAGCTTTGGAAGAGTAAAGATCGAATAAGACTGAAAGGATAGATAACACTCCATCGGAATTTCTGACGCAATTGGGGGAAATCGTAACGAAACCACTAGTCATGTTGGTGTGTAGAATATATGACTCTGGCGATATACCATCTGACTTCCAGAAAAACATCACCCACATAATTTAGAAGATTACGAGACCCGACATGTGAGCGAATTTATCACACAGACAGTTCAACATTTCACGTATCCAAGCTGCTGACAAGAATGATAGGCAGGAGAAAGGAAAAGAAAAGTGATGATTGGTTAGGTGACGATCAATTCGGCTTTAGGAAAGGTAAAGGTGTTAGAGAGGCAGTTCTAGGGTTGGGTTGATAATGGAAGCAATACCTGAAAAAATCGTTCGACAATGCAAAATGCTGCAAATAGTGCGAAATTCTGAGGAAAGTTGGGATATGCTATAGAAAAGACGGGCGATATACGATCTGTGCAAGAACGCAAAGGGAACAATAATAATGGAAGATCAAGAAAAAAGTGCTCGGATTAAAGAAGGTGTAAGACAAGGAAGTATACTTTCGGCCCCACTGTTCAATCTGCATATGAAGAAGCAATTACGGAAATGAAAGAAAGTTTCAAGAGTGGGATCAAAATTCAATGTGAAGAGATATCGATAATAAGATTTGCTGACGGCCTTCTTATCCTCAGTGAAAGTGAAGAAGAATTACAGAAAGACGAAAGTAATGAGAAGTACAAAAACGGGATGACGAAGTAAATAAAGGTGAGGAATTCTGCTATCTAGGCAGCAAAATACCCCTTGATGGACGGACCAACGAGGATGTAAATAACTCATTAGGACCGGCAAAAAGGGCATTCCTGGTTAAAACAAGTCTAGTTCTATCAAACATAGGACTCAATTTGAGGAATAAATTTCTGAGAAAGTACCATTGTAGAACAGCATTGTATGATAGTCAAACACAGACTTCGAGGAAACCGGAAAGGAAGAGAATTGAAGTATTTGAGATGTGGTTCTAGAGAACAATGTTCTATAATTAGAAAGGGAATGAGAAGGTAGGAAATGAGAAGGTTTTCCGCAGAATTGGTGAGGGATGTAATGTTAGGAAAACAGTAACAAGAAGAAGGGACAGGATGATAGGACGTGTGTTAAGACATCAGGGAATGACTTCCATGTTGATAGAGGGAACTGTAGAGGGTAAAAACTGTAAAGGAAGAAGGAGACTGGAATATACCCAGCAAATAACTGAGGAGGACATGGGTTACAAGTGCTACTCTGAGATGAAGAGGTTGGCACAGGAGAGGAATTCGTGGCGGGCCACATCAAACCAGTCAAAAGACTCATGAGTCAAAAAAATAAAATAAATAAAAAAAATAAAAAAAGAAATAAAAAATAAAATAAAAATTAAAATCAAGCGTAACGTTAGTTGGAACTCGCTTAGTGCTATCCTGAATGAAGGTGAAGAAGAATTACATGATGTGCTGAACATAACGCTCTAATCAGTATAGAGTATGGACTGTGAGTAAATTGAAGAAAGTAATTAGAAGTAACAGAAATAAGAACAGTTACCACTTTAACATCAGGATTGATGGTCACAAAGTAGATGACGTTAAGAACTTCTGCTATCGAGACTGCAAAATAACCCGTGACGCGCTGTGCAAGGAAGACATCAAAAGCAGACAAGCACTGGCGAAAATGACATTCCTGGCCAAGATAAGAATACTAGCATCAAACATAGGCCTTAATTTGAGGAAGAAATTTCTGAGAATGTGGGTTTGGAGCACAGCTTCGTATGACAATGGAACATGGACTGTGGGAAAACCGGAACAGAAGTGAATCGAAACATTTGAAATGTGGTGTTACAGACGAACTTTGAAAATTAGGTGGGCTGGTAAGTTAAGGAATTAGGTGGTTCTGCGCAGAATCGGAGAAGAAAGGAATATGTGGAAAACACTGACAAGGAGAAGGGACAGGATGATAGGACATCTGTTAAGATATCAGGGAACGACTTTCATGGCATTAGAGGGAGCTGCAGAGGACAAAAGGTGTAGACGAAGACGGAGACTGGAATACATCCAGCAAATAATTGAAATCGTAGGTTGCAACTGCTACTCTAAGATGAAAGGGTTGGTAAAGGAGAGGCACATGGTGAGGCATATCAAACCAGTCAGAAGATTGATGATTAAAAAAAAATCCGTCTGCGAGGATACCATACCTAAAAGGGAGAGAAGACAAAATCTGAATTTCTGTGAGGATACATCACAGTTTATAAGAGAAGGGAAACATTTCACAATAAGGTCACAAATAACTGTAAGAAACAAAGTTCATGTCGCATATTATGCAGAAAATGATGATCATGCTTGGTGGGTGGGGTGCTCAACTGCACTGTCATCAGCGCCTGTAAAAAGTTTCAATCTTTACTCAGTCCAATCTAGCCACTTTCATGAATGATGAAATCCCCAACCCTGGCGGGAATCGAACTCTGGACCCCGTGATCCAGAGGCAGCAACGCTAGCCACTTTTTTTTATCGTTGTGTTTGGTCGTTACTGACGTCACATGACAGCCGTTCAAGTTCGTTTGTTGATCCTTCCACTCAGTTTCTCATTACAGAGGCCAACCGGCTCTCTGACCGAACAGGCTGAGCAAATTATACATTAATACGCCACTAGATCACGAGCTGTAAACCGCAAATGATGAGGCAGAAAATCATGGCCAGTGCACACAGCGAGACTGGTTGTGGGCACATTATGGGTTAAGGAAAGTGTACAGGATCGTCAGAAAGAGTCTGAAACGTTAAATGGTGTAGCAGGATTTGCTTGTGCTGAGAAATAATTGTTAACAAGAAATTTAGATCCATTACAACGTTTCCAAATTAATTAGCATTGAAGTTAACCAATCACGCCGTTGCGCGCGCAAATCCAAACGGCCCGCCACATAAAAATGGTGTCAGTTGCTAGCCTAGATGGTAGCCCAAGAACCGCTCAGTCTTTGGCTCTGGTTCGATCCTTATTAACATCTCACGTCCAGTCTCTGTAGCGCTCTCGCATTCGGCTTTAGGAAAGCAAACGAAAAATATGTTTGGCGACACCATCTCTTGCGGGCCTCTTGTATTTGTACGCGCAACGGCCTGATTAACCAACTTCTGTGCCATTTAACGTGGAAACGGTGCAACGTACGGAATTCTTTTATCAAAAATTAATTCTCAGCACAACCTACGCTGTAATACCCTTACAAGATTTCCAAACTGTTTTCGACCACCCTATATAAGCGCAGCGCAAGCGTATGGGGAATCTTTCTAGGGACGCAAATGGAGGGGTACGCTGACTCAAGTGATTTGTCAAAGGGCAGATTGTTATCGCCCGAGGGTAGGATCGAGAATCTGGGAAACTCCAAGTCGGTTGACTGTATGCCAATACCTTGAGCTTCTAAGGAAATGGCTGAAGCGTGGTGAAACGACGAACATGTGACAAGGATTTAGACCACGTTTCACTGTAGAACATGGAGGTCGGATGATACCCAATATGTAAAGTGGGATAGACGGTGATCAGTTGCAGGTCTGATGACAGAGTACAGTGCTGGTGCAGGCAGAATTGTTTCGGAGTAAACTGTTTAGCGCACATTGTTGAATACGAAGCTCCGCAGTACACATCCCCTACGTGTTCGCATGTTGACCCATTGTCAGTTGCGACTGCAGTGGGCATGGCATCATCGACAGTGGACCATGTGTCGACGGAAATGTGGCGCCCGGTCGGATGAATAACGTTTCTTGTTACATTCGGTCGATGGTCGTGTCCAGACGTGCCACCACCCAGGCGAACGTCTGTTCCAAGCACGAGTCGACCCTCGGACGCAGAATTATGGGGATAACACTATACTGCAGGGGACATTCTCTGAGGCTTCCTTGGGTCCAGTGGCAGTAATGGAAGCCACCATGGCACCTGTGGACAACGTGACTTCAGAGCGTGCTACCTCCAGCCCTTCGTACTTGACGTCTTCCGCGAGAGCGGCGGCATTGTCCACCTAGAATACTGCCCGTGTCATACAGCCATAACCGTGTCACAGTGGTCTGATGAGCATGATAGTGATCTGACATTGATGTGTGGTCCACCATATTCGCCTGATCTGAGACCAACGTAACGTGACCCCTTAAAGCATCAGAGTCACTGACGTACACCAACTCCGCACAGACAAAACACAGACCAGTAATTTACTCGAAGTGAGCCAGATACCTCTGGAAATATACCACTAACTTGTCTAAACCTTGCGAATTATATTCGCTGCTGTATTTCGTTCATGGACCTACACGCTATTAAGCACGTGGTCATAATATTTCGGCCCGTAAGTGTATGTACAGGGTGACAATTACTGAACTATATGAAAAAAAGACGTAAATTAGTTACAAGCTACGGTATGCACACACTTTATTCAACACGTAAACGTCTCTACAGATATTCGGATTTAGATGATGACGTATTCGATATGCCTACCATCATTGGTGATGATGTGGTGCAGACGAATAGAGAAATTCTGCATGACACGCTGGTGTCGGAACATCGATGTTGTCGATGACCTCCTGAAAGGCTGTTTTCAGCTCAGCAATGATTTTGCACCTCTTGGTGTACATCTTGTCGTTAATACAGCCCCACAAAAACTAGTAACTTGTATCCAGAACCGGAGGATATGGCGGCCAATCGAGGCCCATGCCAGTGGCCTCTGGGTACCCCAAGGCTAGAATGCGGTCCCCAGAGTGCCCTTCCAGGACATCAAACACACTCCTGCTTCGATGGGGTCGAATCCGTCTTGCATGAACCGCATCTTGTCCAAGACTTAGTCACTTTGGATAATGGGGATGAAACGATCTTCCAAAACCTTCATGTACCATTCGGTAGTCACCATACCATCAAGGAATATCGCACCAGTTATTGCGTGATTGGGCATACCACACCACACAGTCCCCCGTTGGGGGTGAAGATTCTTCTCGATCGTGAAGTGCGGATTCTCACAGTCCCCCAAATGCGTCAGTTTTGCTCACTGATGAACCCATCCAAATGAAATTGGGCTTCGTCGCTGAACCAAACCATACAACGCATACTCATTCCTATCATGCCCCGTCGCCAACCGTGCAGTTTGAACGTTCTAACGCAAACCGTTCAGAACGTATGACGATTTTATTTCACATAGTTCAATAATTGACACCCTGTATTAGGTCGGTGCGTCAGTTCGCACCATTTTTCCATACGGTGAATAAACTCAACAAATACCCATAACAGAGACGTTAGTAATCAATAATATAGTCCCCTGCAACTATTTTTAACAGGCAGGGGCCAACTTGTAGGCTGTGCGATTGTAGGAAACACTAGGATTTGAGGCGAAGAACTCGTCAAGCCATATTCTGAGCGCATTTTGTCCAGAACAGGAAGCTCCTTGAAGGCTGTTCGATAGAGACCGGAAAAGACGAAAATCTGAGGAGCGAAGATCAGATGAATAATGTGGGAGCACAATGACTCCTGTATAGTGCTCTTTGTCAGTCTATGAGAATTCGGGCGGGAGTTTTGGTGGAGTCTTCCTGGTAGTTGTTCTCTGACTGCGTCTGGTAGACGTCTCACTTGTTGACAATAGATGTCAGCAGTGATGGTTACACCTCGGCGAAGCATTTCATAGTACGCCACACCGTTGTTGTTTCACCAGATCCATAACATTATCTTTTTGTGGGTGCGCGAAAGTCAGTGTACGGGGAGTGCTACTTTGGCACTCAACCATCCCTTTCTTTTCTTTATGTTAGCATAAAAGCACCATTTCTTATCATAAACAACAATATGGCGTAGGGAGGCAGTTGATGAAGAGCAAGCAAAGATGCGCATATGGCCACCCTCTGATTTTGGGGATTTTGGCATAGAGCATGCTGCTGTGCCCGCAAACTTCGGGCATAGTAGCGCCTATGGCGTCGGCATCCCACTTTACGCCCAACCATCACGGGATACCTGTATCACAGGGTGTATATTCACCAGGAAAACCTACGTCGTCTGTGTTGTCAATACAAAGACTTACCGACGGCCACAACACAGCACACCATCGGGTCTCCACCAACGGCCGCCAGGGACCGCTACCCGTTCGTGGAGCCTGCAGAATAGCTTCACCAGACGTCGCAGCTAGCCTGGGAACTACTTTGCTACGCCAGGCACTTGAAAGGAAAGAGTTCCGGCAGATACATGCGCCAACGGGCTTTTTATGGCGGCGCACTGCCGGCAAAGGCAGTTCGACACAACGCTCGGAAGGAGACAGAGCTGCCGCCCCGGCAGCCACGGCCAGACGTTCTTCTGTCTGGCTGATCTCGTGGTATAGTCGACGAACCTCTAGACGTAGAACTGTCTGTGTTCGCTCCCCGTGGAGACTCGGGTCTTTATTATTATTATTAATATTATGGTTATTTGTTATTTTGTATTTGTGTCGGTATGCAGTTGGGATCGAGTCGGTTATTCTTTTGGATATTTTATTACTGTTTCGTTTTGGTGAGTCCAATAAATTGTTTTCGGACTTGTGTTTTCCGCATTTCTATTCTGCTAGCGCAGATACTTCACATGCGGTATCCATACACCCGATTTTTAAACCTTCCCCACTGCATGCAAATGTCTCACGATGGTGGAATCATCACACTTCACCACATCTAACAGTTCTCGAGTACACTCACATGAATCATTGTGCATTAACGTGTTTAAACGATCACCAGCAACATCGAAGGTGTCACCCCTCTACTGAACTCAAACAGTGAAATATATCGCAAATATTCCGATTTCCACAACTGGCACTCCGTGCTGGTACAAGCAAATGATTACCTATATTTCCGTTTCACAGCAATTTAGACATACAGGACGCAGTTATCTATGCAGCATTTGCCGTGTGACAGTGTCTGTCTCATTCTTTAGGAGAAGGCCAGAATAACGGCGTAATGCCAGCAGTAAGAATTGGATTCGACTCTTGCTGGGGAGAAGGGGTGAAGGCAGGTTCATATACTCCCTGATAATGAAGGAGTTGAGGTCCGAAGATCCACATGAATTTGGAAACTACGTCAGACTGTGTGTGCCATGTTTTGAAACCTGCTGTCGATCGTCCATCCGGGATTAGCACAAGTGTCACAAGTGAAGGAAGCCGTTTCACAATAACGCTTTACAGTGCTCACTGATCACAGCTGGCAAAAGTGCTCTGACCCTTGCGGCTATTCTCGTAACACTGTTTCTCCTGGCACTCTGAAATAATATGAAAGATGCAACCAAATCTTTGTGTCATTGTATTTCTCCAACAAGATGCTGTCAATACATATGTAGTTTATCTCAACGGCAATAAAAAAAGGATATTTTATATGGTTTTGTTACTGTATTTATAAAAAATTACTCACTGAAAAATGTGTAGTGTGTGTCAGAAGTCCCCAGGAGCTCACATACGTATCGTCTGTGGGCCACGAGTGAAAATAATAACGAACAGAAAGCCTGTTCGAAGTACTGTGTTCTGCGCATGCGCGCATACACCTTTTGTACTGCGCACACGCGGATCCACGTCAGATAAACTGTCTGATAAACTTGCAAATTCATCTGTTATGCCCCCAGGTCGCAAGCCTTCTACAGCTGACTTGTACACATTAGGCGGATCGTTAATTGCAGCTTTACGTTAAAGTAGAAAGTTCGAGTGAATGGTTTCTGATATATAATGCCTAACGATGTGCGGCGGAGGGTACTTGCGGTGCCACTATTTGATCCCTCCAACCCTGTTCCACTCGCGAATAGTGCGTGGCAAGAATAATTGTCGGTAAGCCTCTGTATTGGCTCTAACTTCTCGAATTTTCTCCTCGTGGTCAATACGCGAGATGTATGGGGGGGGAGTGTAATATGTTGTCTCACTCCTCCTGAAAAGTGCTGTCCCGGAATTTCAATGGTAAATCTGTCCGTGATGCACCACGTCTCTCTTGTAACGTCTGCCAGTGGAGTTTGTTTAGCATCTCCGTAACGCTCTATCACTCTCCCGTGACTAAACGCGCCGCTCTTCGTTGGATCTTCTCTATCAGTTCTACCCCGCGCGGCACGGGTTTAGTAAATATCGTTCATGTGAAACACAACTAGCTCTTTACTCACACAAAAGGGATTTCAAATTGATTTCGTATTTCTAGGTTTCCAGAAAAGCTTTTGACGCTATACCACACAAACGGCTTGTAGTGAAATTGCGCGCTTATGGAATATTGTCTCAGGTATGTGACTGGATTTATGATTTACTGTCAGAGTTCGTAGTAATTAACAGAAAGTTATCGAATAAAATGCAAGTGATTTCTAGCGTCCTCCAAGGTTGTGTTCCAGGCTCTCTGCTGCACCCTATCTATATAAACGATTTAGGAGACTATCTGAGCAACCGTCCTAGGTTATTTACAGAGGCAGCTGCCGTTTATTGTCTAGTAAAGTCATCAGAAGACCAAAACAAATTGCAGAACGATTGAGAGAAAATGTGTGTATAGTGCAAAAATTGGCAATTGATCGTGAATAATGGAGAATGTGTGGAACAAATCCGTTGAACTTCGGTTACAGGATAAATCAGTCAAACCCAAAGACAGTAAATTCAACTAAATATCTAGGAATTACAATTAGAATAACATAAATTGGAAAGAACACACAGAAAATGTGTGGGGAAGGCTAACCAAAGACTGCGTTTTATTGGCAGGACACTTAGGAAATGTAACAGATCTACTAAAGAGACTGCCTACACCATGCTTGTCCGTTCTCTTTTGGAGTACGGCTGCTCAGTCTGGGATTATTGCCATATAAGACTTACGGAATGAAATGAGAAAGTTGAAAGAAGAGCAGCATGTTTTGTATCATTGTGAAATAGGGGAGAGAGTGTCACTGACATGATTCAGGATTTCTCACGAAATTTCTATCACCAACTTTCTCCTCCGAATGCAAAAATAATTTTTTGACGCCGACGTACATAGGGAGAAACAGCCGTCATAATAAAATAAAAGAAACTGGAGCTCCCACGGAAAGATATAGTTGTTCGTTTTCTCCGCGCACTGTTTGAGATTGGAATAATACGGAATTATTGTGGAGATGGTTCGATGAACTCTCTGCCAGGCACTTAACTGTGATTTGCAGACTATCCATCTAGATGTAGATGTAGCTATTGCCATAGCTAGCGTAAATGTATTTGAAATACATTAATACCGTTGCTAATTAATCGGACTATTAATGGAAGTATAATCATACGTAACTGAACGTGAAATCGGACATTATGTAAAATCTAAATCGAAGGAAACGTTAGAACTGCTTTAGGGACAAAAAAAGAAAATTACATAAAAATGTTGGATAAAGTGCTTAGTCAAATACAAAAGAGTTGTAAAGAGTAAAAAAAAAACGAAAAAGAAAAGAAAAGAAACTCATGGTAGAAATCAAGACAAAGGTTAAATGTGCTGTGGGGACGAAAATGAAAATTCAATAAAAATATTGCATAAAATGCTTGATCAAAAAACAAAAGAGTGATAAAGAGTAAAAAAGAAAAAGAAGTTATTAGTAGCAATCGAGGCGAAGGTTGCATGTGTAGCTTTCTTTCAGTGAAATATATCATGCATAATTTGTCGACACAAGAACAACGATTTTCAGAATTCATTTTGATTTGGAATAACTTCAAATTCGATTTCCGTGTGGTGGTAACGATTCTTGAGAAAGGAGATGATAGTAATAAAATGGTGAGTACAAGAGTGTTTAGATGAGAGGTTTTTCAAAAAGGTTTAGAATATCGAAAGAGATGCTTTCTATTGCTAGAGAAAGCAGAACTGTATAAGGTTGGTTCAAATGGCTCTGAGCACTATGGGACTTAACTTCGAAGGTCATCAGTCTCCTAGAACTTAGATCTACTTAAACCTAACTAACCTAAGGACATCACACACATCCATGCCAGAGGCAGGATTCGAACCTGCGACCGTAGTGGTCACGCGGTTCCAGACTGTAGCGCCTAGAACCGCACGGCCACCCCGGCCGACCTGTATAAGGTCATTATAAACGATACAGGTGATGGTGACGACTCAGTCAATGGAAAACGAGGAAACTTTTATTCACCTCTATTACATCATAGAATAGAGCATGCAAATATACAGAACGAAACTGCTGCAAGTTTGTTGTATATGTCGCTTTAATAATTTTTCTTGAAGTTAAATATTTTGTAAGCTTTTCATGATACTTTGGAATTATCTGTTCCTAACACTTATTTAATTTCCTAAAAGTCAAGTTTGTCTTTGTTGTGGCGTAGCAAGACAGCCACGCCACGGAAGTAGCCGAAAGGCACGCGTTTAGTTCACGCAGGGCAAGAGATAGGTCTGTAACAGGATACGTAATGAATGCTATAAAGAAAAGTACGTAGCTTCTGGAATATTTAACTTTAATCCATCCTTGGTACATCGCTATTGACGATATAAGTGAGACTCCATAGATACATGAAATGTTACTAATGGCGCCTTGCTAGGTCGTAGCCATTGACTTAGCTGAAGGCTATTCTAACTATCTGCTCTGCAAATGAGCGAGGCTTCGTCAGTGTAGTCGCTAGCAAAGTCGTCCGTACAACTGGGGCGAGTGCTAGTCCGTATCTCGAGACCTGCCTTGTGGTGGCGCTCGGTCTGCGATCCCTGACAGTGGCGACTCGCGGGTCCGACATGTACTAATGGACCGCGGCCGATTTAAAGCTACCACCTAGCAAGTGTGGTGTCTGGCGGTGACACCACAGTCTTCTTTTTTTTAAAAAAAAGAAAAAGAGAAAGAAAGAAAAGTAAAATGACAGTAACAACGACAGTGTTTACCCATTGATAACACGTGTGTCCTTCAACGCAGTTGTTATCATGTCTTCTTTGTCAACAGGCTCACACTGTGCACCTACGTGGGCGGTAGCCTCATTACCGATTATGACAGGTTAGAGAGGCACACTCCTTGTAGTTTCGGTATCCACGTCTCGTTCTGCCTCACTTGCATACTGACTTATGTTCCTACGGGTCAGAGCGACTGATAATGATCATCTCGGACTGTAGTTGCTAGTAGAGAACCTTGTCCTCATTTGCTTTGAATGCTCCCTGTTGCCAAAAAGCTCAGTCGTAAAATTAAGCTTTCGGACACTTCACTCGCATTTGCTACCTCAATCACCGTCTGACCCGCTTTCGCCCTAACAATAGCTGGCAATGCCACAAGTCCTGTTAAGTGACACTGCGAATACATTGCATCACCATTACTCAGATCGAAATTAGCTCTGTCACCGAAAGCCAGCACTCTTGGGGGTGAAGTAAATGAGCAACGCTCCACTTGTTAGACCTGTGTTCTGTTGACGCGCCTAAAAGAAGAGGTTGTGGTACAGTACATGTCTGGTTTCACTCCTATTTGAGAAGCACACTGCAAAAAATTATATTAGGCTGTTGAAGAAGTTCACACATCGATACCACTTCATCTGCATGGAGAAAGTTAAAATGGAAATCCCTGATAGTGCGATCTTGAGTCCACTTCCGTATTTGCTGTGCGTTTATCAGTTACAGTTTTAGGTAAACCAAGAGGCACATTGCGTTCTTTTGCATGCGATACAAGTATTGTTGTCAAACCAAGCAACCGTACATCAACAAATGAACTCAGTATTTTATTCTGGGTCGAAGGATGTAAATTATGCTGATAGTTGGACGGGATACTCTTGTAACCGATGTAATCAGATCTGAAGATGGTTCATGTTGATCCGAAACCGGTCACTCTAAAAAATTAATACAATCTCAGCCGACAGTAAAAAATTGTTGGAAAACCAGTAATATTAGTTTTTCTTCAATGACGTTGCATAAATTTTTTCAGTGGTTAAAATAGTAAATGTTGCTTGCTGAAGGCTGTGAAATACAACTGTGAAAATAGACTTACACATTTTTAACCATCGATGCAACAGGACAATATTTTGAAGCCTTCCTGGTGTACGCTGAAAGTAATTATTGTACAAAACACAGTACCTAGAATTGTGAAAGGATAGACACTTCTTGTAGGCGTCTGTTTGATCAGTGGCGAATGTTAATCAAAGTCTCACAGTACGTTTATACACTGATGAGACACGTTCCCAGTAATCAGTTTTTTTTAGTGGAATGAAAATACACACAAGCACAACAATGGACGGACAAATTTTATGAACTACCCTCTAGCGAATCTAACTTTATTACAAAAAAGGTTTGAAAGACAAAGCTGTTGCGATCTTGGAACGACAGACAACGAGAAAGTTTTCAAAAGAAAATGATAGTTCTTCTATACTGCAGGATAGTTCTGACGTAAGAAAGAAGTTACAGATCTGTGAATCACTGTCATGTAGTCACGCTAATGTCGTCTATGAATAACTTTAAGTACGTGACTCACTAACTTTTTCCTCTCGCTTCGTGTAATGGCAAGCAGTTTTACAGCAAATTGTTCGAGGTGCAATATTCTCCTTAGAATGTGACGGTAGGTCAAGAACGATTCCCGCAATTGAATGAACAGTAAATCAAAGGTTTAATGTCAGATAATCTTAATTGTTTACCAAATACTTCCTATTGTTAAACTACGATGGAATGCAGTTTGCATGATGTTCCGTTTATGCCATGTTGTTCTCCGAATACTGGTATGTAGTAATGTTAAATCGTCATTTTAGGCGACATCGGATATCTTTTGATTGAGATAGTGCTCTCAAAGATCATCGTATTCGGATAAGACAGTGGTGTAACTGACCCTAATATGATGACTGTAGGCGTTTGGAAACATCGCCTTCGTGGATTCCGACACCTTCCGCGAACCGAAGAATCAGCGAAATTGGAATCTTCCAGCATCCTAGTCTGTTGGAAAACGTATATTCAGATGAAGATTTTCTCCTCTATTTCCCCGGTGGAACAAAACTGCTTCAGTGAATAACGAATGTTGCGAAAGTGTTATGAAAAACATGCATTACTTTTCACACATGCTCCGAATCGCAATTGTTCGACTTGTTTTCGTGTTAGTTCTCGTACACTCGTACTTGGATAGTGAGAATTCAGAGAAAAAATCAACCAGTGCATTACTCTCTGGTGGATGACACTGCCTTCCTCCAATCTGTTAAAAGTTTTCAAATTTATGACTATCTTGCTTCTGTCTATGACGACTGATTGTACTGAGTTGTACTGCCGTTTTTATTCGTGAATGATTACAGTATCCTGGTCAGTACAAATGTTTATTCACGTCCAAACATATTAGTTCCCTCTCTTATACTTACAGTAATAATAATTATTATTATTATTATAATTAAAAGAGAAATAAAAACAAAAATCTTTAATAAGAAAAATGAACAAAAAAGGTACACCAAACAAAGATTTGTCTGCAATGCGTCCTCAGTGCGGTCGCAAAACAGTCTGCATTCTCAGTGAGGTCCCAAGACGGTCTATACCTTCATTTTTTCTTTGTAACTTCAAATGAATTTCTCAAACGTCTTATCCACAGTTCCTGACCAATGCATACACTTTATCGTCATTTTA
This sequence comes from Schistocerca serialis cubense, assembly GCF_023864345.2. Classification (NCBI taxonomy): domain Eukaryota; kingdom Metazoa; phylum Arthropoda; class Insecta; order Orthoptera; family Acrididae; genus Schistocerca; species Schistocerca serialis. Next base: position 901,399,061 of record NC_064641.1, read on the forward strand.
TTTTCTGAAACTTCTCGATAATTTCACGTAGATAATGGTGCACTGTCAGTCCATAATTGATTCTTGAATGGGATTTGAGGCCCCAGTGTACCAATGATAAACAGTCGGTAAACCTCTATTATCATTACCCTTGCGTTTAGGCAGAAAAAGTCAAATGTCCAAGAAGTCAGGCAAATGAACTGCGTTTAGCCTCATGGAATATTTTAAATCTGGTTGCCAAACTAAGTTGACGTTTATCTTATTTATGGCGGTTCTCGTGACAATAGAGAGCTTTCATCCTTATCCATTTCCATATACTAATTGATTTCTTGCGTAGACACATGTGTTCCGTATTCGCTTATAGGGCAGGGGGGATGAATTTGATTTTATAATTCTTAGATGCAGGTGGGTAGGTTTCAGTGATGACAACCAGCCACATAGTTATTATATTTGTGAGAAAAATCTCTGCCTGGACATTTCTCCAAATTTGTGATCAATTGGGGTGAGGAGATTTCTTTGCAATAGTATGCTTAGGAGAGCGTTGTTTAGTTGTTGGTAGACTGTTGTTGAGGACTGCTTCAGAGTGTCCTCTGTGAAGGAACTTGTTTATATGTTGTAGATGTAGAAATATCGGTTCTAGGCGCTACAGTCTGGAACCGTGCGACCGCAACGGTCGCACGGTTCGAATCCTGCCTCGGGCATGGATGTGTGTGATGTCCTTAGGTTAGTAAGGTTTAAGTAGTTCTAAGTTCTAGGGGACTGATGACCTCAGATGTTAAGTCCCATAGGGCTCAGAGCCATTTGAACCATTTAGAAATATCGCCAGCCTCAAATTCAAGGATGGTAATATTTGAACGATCTTTTCTGCACCTTCCCTGAGTAGCCTGATAGTACGTTTTCGAATATTGTCACGCAGTGCTGTTACACATTTGTCTACCCAAATCCGTCATTGATACAAGAGGTTGCTGTGTTTAAACGAGTCGTTAGAACAAATAGAACTTTCTAACATGTAACGCCGCCATGGAAAGTGTTGTGACTTGGCAAGACAGCCAAGCCACTAGGAGACGAAGCCGAAAGGCACGCGTTTAAGCTCACGCAGGCTGGCGTGAGGTCTCGAAAAGTTAAGGGAATTTATAGTAGCAAAGAACGTAAGTAACTGCTGGAATACTTAACTTTAATTGATAATTGGTGAACATCGGTCTGACGGTACATGCATCACAAGATAAATAGCAAATGATAATGGCGCCTTGCTAGGTCGTAGCAAATGATGTAGCTGAAGGCCATGCTAACTATCGTCTCGGCAAATGAGAGCGTATTTTGTCAGTGAACCATCGCTAGCAAAGTCGGCTGTACAACTGGGGCGAGTGCTAGGAAGTCTCTCTAGACCTGCCGTGTGGCGGCGCTCGGTCTGCAATCACTGACAGTGGCGACACGCGGGTCCGACGTATACTACCGGACCGCGGCCGATTTAAAGGCTACCAACTAGCAAGTGTGGTGTCTGGCGGTGACACCAAAGAAAGTACTTGTCTCGCATATTTTTCAGGTATATGAAAGACTGCAGCTTCGTGACAGAGCTTGGATAATACAAAGCAATGATGTAACAAGCCATTTGTATTCTATCTTAGACTTGGAATGTTTTGGCTCCTTAATGACGTTTTAACTGACTGCACTTTCTCCTGCAAGTTGAATGGCAACATGTGCGTGGAACTCGCCATGATGATCATGCCCAAACGTTGTTTCTCGCCAACTCTGTGCAAACATGGGCGCCTCTGAAATTGATAATTTGGTTCCAGGTAAATACGGACTGATTTCGATTCTGGCCCCGCTGGATCTTTCATATGCGTTGAGTGTTTGAGCAGCGTTGATCTCGTCTTGCTCATCATTTAAAATCACACTGAGGTCGTCTGCGTGCGTGTTTACTGCAACCTTTTCCCGTTCGAATAGCGATATTGCAATGACTGTGTAGTTAGGACGAACGATGCAACGTTCCTATTGCTTTTATGTGTCCTATTGTATTTATCCGCCGATACCAGGCAGTGACTTTAGATTGAAATAACCTCCCCTGTACGGGAATTACATAACGTGTGTGTAGGAGTACAGGTTGTGACATGTGGAGGTTTGGGTCTATTCGTGACTCTTGCACGGATAGCCATAGCGGTGAAGGCAAAAACTCGCGTAAGGCGGCAATCCAGGTTCGAGGCCGAGTTCGGCACTGATTTTCACTGTCATCGTTCCCTTATACAACTGAGGGTTTCTAGTATTCGCAGCTGCGAATACATTTCATGTACCTTCGAACAACTTCGTGCGTACTAACGTGTTTAAAGCCATCAACAGATAGGCGGGTCACCGTCAACGGAGACAATATTCAGGAGACACTATCTGACATGAGACTGGTGCATGATATAGTGATCAGAAACGTGATGCCAATATCTTTCTTCTCGCAGCCTACAAACTTTAGGCAATGAAGAGTTATTCGAGCGACAGAAGTGGGACCCCGGAAGTTTGTCAGCGAACCGACTATGACGAAGGACATTAAGAAATAGAAGAAAAATTTAATTCAACTCGGATGCTTCCAATATTACGACTATTAACTTATAAAAGTAATGGTGTCGTTAATTAGATACCTAATGATTACAAGGAGTTGTTTTCCAAACTCAATTTGACTACTAGTGCAACTGCAAGACCGTGAGTTTTATCATAGATATTGCACTACATGAAGCCAAATGAATGCATGTCTGATTTATCTCGAATCCTGCGACCCGACTGAAACTTAACGGCGAAAGTCAGTCTTCCACATTAGAGATGCATGATTCAACTTAGTACAGTCGGCTCCTGAAGATGACCTCGATTACGTCAGTCAACTTATGTTAAGGCTCGTTTGGTACCGTAATCCAACGACTTATTTTTGCAGTAGTCAGCACATCCCATTAGACCGGCTTAAAACCTCGCTTTTTCGTAACCATTACCAATGGAAAAGCTATAAGTTAGCAATCTCATATACAAGGCTGTACACGTAAATCGCGTTTACATTTCTAGATGGAACTACAAATTACGTTAATTTTTGCAAACCGTTCCTTATTGGCTAGACAACTTGACTGATTGTTTTACTAATTCCCTAATGTTGGGCAACATTTATTGAAAATCCAGTACAACCACGCAAAATAATATAGCATAAAAGTGATTGCTGTAAGTATTTTATCTACCAGAAAGTTCCGGGTTTCGTCCAGGTGGATCTTTATAAGTAATGACTCAGCATGCAGCGTCATATCGTGTGAGAAAATCTTGTGGCTGAGGCCGCTTCTCAAGGATTTTCCCCCTTTGTGGTCGAAGGTTACTACAGTCACTGTGCTAAGTAAATCTACTAAGAGATGAGCTGTGATTGAAATCAAGAAATAGGTTCATCGCAGATAACGTATGAGGTGAACTGAAAAAATATCGGAAATTTTTGTTTTTGGGAAATAAATGGTTCAAATGGCTCTGAGCACTCTGGGACTTAACATCTGAGGTCATCAGTCCCCTGGAACTTAGAACTACTTAAACCTAACTAACCTAAGGACATCACACACACCCATGCCCGAGGCAGAATTCGAACCTGCGACCATAGCAGCAGCGCGGCTCCGGACTGGTGCGACTAGAACCGCACGGCCACCGCGGCCGGCTTTTGGGAAATATATTTACTTATTACTCTACATCATCAGCATGATGCCCTTTCAAAATAGTCCTCATTAGATATTATGCACTTACATCAGCGCGTTGACCAATCCTCGAAACACCGCTAGAATTGCATTCTCAATTACGTCTATGCTTGTAAAATGACGGTCCTTCAAAATTTAATTTGTTTTTGTGAATAAGTCGAAGACAAACTGGTGTATGTCTCATGAATATGGAGGCTGAAGCATCATTAAAGCATTGTTTTTTTGTCAAAAATTCACGAACAAGGAATGAAGTGTGAGCGGGTACATTATAGTGGTGCAAAACGCACGAAATGTTTCGCCACAAACCCAGATTTTTTTTCGTGTTGCTTAACAGAAACGACGTTTTAAATTTTTAAGTAGTATTTCTTATGCATTGCTAGACATTGTGTCAAGAACGCATGGTCATTTCTGCCGTTAAAATCGGAGAACACAGTTAGCATAGCTTTGCCATTTTAAATTCTTCCGATCCAAAATGCTTCTGCTGGGGCGACTGAGACATATTTCAGTGTCACATTAGTAACTTCACGCTTAATCAGCTGTTATATGTGTTGCAGGACATCATAGTTTTTGAAACCGTCTAGCATTTCCTGACAAACTAGTGTTCGTTGCTGTTCTTGTTCGAAATTCAACTATTTTCGAACAAATTTTGCTGTCAGACCTTTCATACGCAGTGCATCCGAAAAGGTTTCGGTTTCGTAACATGAGTAATACTATATGCTGGCATCCCAGCGAATTTTCTAATTGTGTGTGCGCTATCATTCATAACCATTTCGTACACTCTGTCCACGGTTTCATCCAGTGATGATTGATAACTGAGGACCCATGGAGCTCGTCATCTTCAACGTGCTATTAAGCGTGTGGTGATAATGGTTTCGCTCACCAGTATAAGTCCTGCAATAAGTTTTATGAAAGTAGTCGTTATGAATATACAGGGTGAGTCACCTAACGTTACCGATGGATATATTTCGTAAACCACATCAAATACTGACGAACCGATTCCAAAGACCGAACGTGAGGAGAGGGGCTAGCGTAATTGTTTAATACAAACTATACAAAAATGCACGGAAGTATGCTTTTTAACACAAACCTACGTTTTTTTAAATGGAACCACGTTAGTTTTGTTAGCACATCTGAACATATAAACAAATAAGTAATCAATGCCGTTTGTTGCATTGTAAAATGTTAATTACATCCGGAGATATTGTAACCTAACGTTGACGCTTGAGTACCACTCCTCTGAAAATACTGTGAAAATCGATTGTACTGTTTGAAAGTGGAATAAATCTTAGTATCTACATAGTAATAAAGAGAACTAGTATTTTATTTGTTACAGTTCCACTCCAGAGGAAAGGCCGCTGGACCTGATGGGATACCAGTTCGATTTTACACAGAGTACGCGAAGGAACTTGCCCCCCTTCTTGCAGCGGTGTACCGTATGTCTGTAGAAGAGCGTAGTGTTCCAAAGGATTGGAAAAGGGCACAGGTGATCCCCGTTTTCAAGAAGGGACGTCGAACAGATGTGCAGAACTATAGACCTACATCTCTAACGTCTATCAGTTGTAGAATTTTGGAACGCGTATTATGTTCGAGGATGACAACTTTTCTGGAGACTAGAAATCTACTCTTAGGAATGCGCATGGGTTTCGAAAAAGACGATCGTGTGAAACCCAGCTCACGCTATTCGTCCACGAGACTCAGAGGGCCATAGACACGGGTTCCCAGGTAGATGCCGTGTTTCTGGACTTCCGCAAGGCGTTCGATACAGTTCCCCACAGTCGTTTAATGAACAAAGTAAGAGCATATGGACTATCAGACTAATTGTGTGATTGGATTGAAGAGTTCCTGGATAACAGAACGCAGCATGTCATTCTCAATGGAGAGAAGTTTTCCGAAATAAGAGTGGCTTCAAATGGTTCAAATGGCTCTGAGCACTATGGGACTCAACTACTGTGGTCATCAGTCCCCTAGAACTTAGAACCACTTAAACCTAACTAACCTAAGGACATTACACACATCCATGCCCGAGGCAGGATTCGAACCTGCGACCGTAGCAGTCGCGCGGTTCCGGACTGCGCGCCTAGAACCGCTAGACCACTGCGGCCGGCGAAATAAGAGTGATTTCAGGTGTGCCGCAGGGGAGTGTCGTAAGACCACTGCTATCCACATTATACATAAATGACCTTGTGGATAACATCGGAAGTCCACTGAGGCTTTTTGCGGATGATGCTGTAGTATATCGAGAGGTTGTAACAATGGAAAATTGTACTGAAATGCAGGAGTATCTGCAACGAATTGACGCATGGTGCAGGGAATGGCAATTGAATCCCAATGTAGACAAGTTTAATGTGCTGCGAATACATAAAAAGAATTATCCTCTAACATTTGCTACAATATAGCAGGTCAGCAGCTGGAAGCAGTTAATCCCATAAATTACCTGGAAGTAGGCATTAGGAGTGATTTAAAATGGAATGATCATATAAAGTTGATCGTCGGTAGAGCAGATGCCAGACTGAGATTCATTGGAAGAATCCTATGAAATGCAATCCTAAAACAATGGAAGTAGGTTACAGTACAATTGTTCGCCCAGTGCTTGAATATTGCTCACCGGTGTGGGATCTGTACCAGATAGGGTTGATAGAAGAGATAGAGAAGATCCAACGGAGAGCAGCGCGCTTCATTACAGGATCGTTTAGTAAACGCGAAAGCGTTACGAAGATGATAGATAAGCTCCAGTGGACGACTTTGCAGGAGAGACGCTCAGTAGCTCGGTACGAACTTTTGGTGAAGTTTCGAGAACATACCTCCACCAAGGCGTCAAGCGGTATGGTTCTCCCTCCTACGTATATCTCGGGAAGAGACCATGAGGATAAAATCAGAGAGATTAGAGCCCACACAGGGGCATACCGACGATCTTTCCTTCCACGAACAATACGAGACTGGAATCGAAGGGAGAACCGATAGAAGTACTCAAAGTACATCTACATATATACTCCGCAATCCGCCATACGGTGGGTGGCGGAGGGTACCTCGTACCACAACTAGCATCTTCTCTCCCTGTTCCACTCCCAAACAGAACGAGGGAAAAATGACTGCTTATATGCCTCTGTACGAGCGTATAAGCGGTCTCCTTTAGAGATGAACCTCATCTTCCCAAAATTCTACCAATGAACCGAAGAAGTCTATCCGCCTTCCCCACAACTGCCATTACATGCTTGTCCCACTTCATATCGCTCTGCAATGTTACGCCCAAATATTTAATCGACGTGATTGTATCAAGCGCTACATTACTAATAGAGTATTCAGACATTACAGGATTCTTTTTCTTATTCATCTGCATTAATTTACATTTATCTATATTTAGAGTTATCTGCCATTCTTTACATCAATCACAAATCATGTCCAAGTCATCTTGTCTCCTCCTACAGACACTCAATGACGACACCTTCCCGTACACCACAGCACCATCAGCAAACAGCCGCATATTGCTGTACACCCTATCTAAAAGATCATATATGTAGGTAGAACACAACAACGGAGCTACCACACGTGCTTGGGGCACTCCAGATGATAACCTCAGCTCCGATGAACACTCACCATAATATGTATATAAACATGTAGATATCTCCTCCCAGAGCAAGCCAAAGAACGCAACATTCTTCCGGCGAGTGTGTTTCCGTCCTGCACAACAGTGTGAACACATAGGAGTTGTCTGCTAACGAACGTCGTCCGTCGTTGTACTCCGTCGTCAGATCTGACATACATCTTCGTCTATTCTGGTTTACAGAGCAGAGAACCCGACATTGTGATCTGAGGCGTGGACGTCCAACAACTACCTGTCCACACGTGGTTTCACCGCCGTTCAGCCACTGTCCACAGTTGGACGCCAACAGCCGATCAGCTTCACCGTCGGGCTGCTCGTTCCCAGTCGCCGCTCTCCTGGACAATCTCCCCTTTGTCAAAGACGCTTATACCACTGGAGTTCCCCTTTTGCAGCCCGTACCTTCTTTAGAATGATTTGCCGGTTGTCTCTGCTCCGTTTATATATTTCCTCAACAATTAATAAAATGTTCCGCGCTGTTATGCCGTGGTCGAATGCATTTCACATGAAAATCTAACGTTTCGTGCCCACCTTCGGAGGACTTTCCCAAGGGGGATCGTAGCTTCTTTGAGTTTCTGTTTCACATCCTGCCTCGATTCTGGCTGCAGGAAAATACCGTTTTCGCGTGCTTCCGCGCAGAGGCGTGACGTCAAATGGTTTGAATACCTGAGCGCAGTTGGCTATTGTCGACTGCTGTCGTTCGCTGTGGCGGACTGGTACACGTCTTCTTCAGCGCCGGAATTCAGATGTCATCCAGTTTCACATTCTCCTCTTTCCTACTGAAATTCCTGAGTGTTCTATAATCTCTGTGGCCTCTCTCCATTGCCCCTCATGGTACCCAGTTGTGGCTGCCAGTACTTGAATCCTATCAAAATGAATGCGGTGGTCTCCTGGCTGCGAAGCATGTTCCTCAACAGCTGACACTGAACATGATTTGCACCCACGAGACGGCTCTCACGTGTTCATCACGCCACTACGTGCGCGCGGCCGCGCAGGATTAGCCGAGCGCTCAAAGGCGCTGCAGTCATGGACTGTTCCGTTTGTCCCGGCGGAGGTTCGAGTGCTCCCTCGGGCAGGGGTGTGTGTGTTTGTCCTTAGGATAATTTAGGTTAAGTAGTGTGTAAGCTTAGGGACTAATGACCTTAGCAGTTAAGTCCCATAAGATTTCACACATATATGCCACTACACGGAAACGAGCGAAAATGGAATTTTGCTAAGTAGCGAGCCAGGGTGTGAATCGGACAGTGAAAAAAGCTAAGATCCCCCTGGAAAACGTCTTCCGTAGATAGGGACGAAACGTTGGGTTTAAATGTGAAGTCCATTCGACCACCACATAACACTTCGGATCTTTTATTAATTGTGACTTTTCGGCAGTGAAAGTTTACATTTTACAATCATAATTTTCTTTCCCGCGTCACATCCCCGCAAACTGCCAGGCGGCGTTTGAAATTTGGGATGGCCGTGGTCATAACATATTCGTTTATCAGTGTGCATTGCGGGAAGGGAAAGGCATTTGATTAATGAAATGAAAATTTATGCTCGCTGCTGAAAATGGACACACCAACAAACTTCTTACAAAAATAACTGATGATTCAGCACAGCCTCGTGTCAAGTCCAAATAGGCAAATGAAATCTAAAAATGATTCTCAACTCAGTTTCCCCATTCATATCGGATGAGGGAAGAATTTACTTGCGCTTGTCTCTGAGGTAAGCGAATGAAAAACAGTAAACGAGATGAACCGTTTACCGGGTCAGAGCAAACCGCGGGACGTCCCCGCATGGATGAGCTATGTCGCAGTACCTGTTTTATGTCTACATTTTCGCGTCTCCCGCATGAAAACAAATAAAAATAAAACGGGGCGTTTTACGGGCAGTCGTGAAGAACAACAGCACTGTCACCTAAACTACGCGATCCATCAAGTTAGCCAACATCGGATACACGGCACAAGGCGCAGTGCGCTTGCTGCTCCGATAGTAAATTCCGGCCCTCGTCTTTTATGTTCATACCGTAGCATCGGGTTCGGCCGCATTCTCATTCTTTTAACTGATATAGGACACATGGAATTCTATAAACCAGAAATGCTATTAAGGCTCAAAAGAATGAGTAATGATCACTGTCAGGAACATACAGATGATAAATAGTTTTAAGCTCTTTTTCCTGTTACATATTCCCACACTATGAAAACTAGTCACAAGTTCTCCCCGTTACTGCCATGTTTTGCGGATATATTAAGTAAAATTTCACGCTCATGTGAACTTCCTTCGGTATTCTCAATACAGAAAAACCTATTTCTGTAGATGAAAATGGTTTGACCACTTAATGGCTTTTGTTCACGTCCTACATTACTGTAGATCGCAATGCACCTTGTCAAGAGGACGTATAAGTGCAGACATAGACGGAGGTGACAAAAAGTTATGGGATACCTCCTGAAATCATCTCGGACCTCCTTTTGTCCGGCGTAGTGCAGCAGCTGGACGTAGCATGGACTCAACAAGTTGGAACTTCCCTACAGATGTACTGAGACCTGTCTCTAGAGCCGTCCACAACTGCCAAAGTGTTGCCGGTGGTAGGTTTCGTGCAGGAAATGACCTCTCGATTACGTCCCATAAATTTTCGATGGGTCTCATGTCGGGTGACCTGGGTGGCCAAATCATTCACTCGAATCGTAGAGAATGTTCTTCAAACCAATCGCCAACAACTGTGGCCTGGTGACATGGGGCACTGTCATCCATAAAATTGCATCGTTGTCTGGGAACATGATGTCCATGAGTGGCTGCAGATGGACTCTATGTAGCTGAACACAATAATTTCTAATCAATGATCGGTTCAGTTGGACCAGATGACCCAGTTCATCCATTATGGAGCCACCAGTAGGTTGCACAGTGTCTTGCTGACAACTTGGATCCATGGCATCGTGGGGCCTTCACCACACTCTGTCAGCTCTCATCAACTGAAACTGGAACTCATCTGACTAGGCCTAAGTTTTCCAGTCGTCTAGGGTCCGACCGACATGGTTATGAGCCCTGGAGAGACGCTGAAGTCGATATCGCCCTATTAGCAAAGGCACACGTTTCAGATGTCTACTGCCATAGCCCATTAACACCACTTTTCGCTGCTCTGTCCTAACGGAGACGTTCTTCGTACATCCCAAATTGAATTCTGATGTTATTTTACGCAGTGATGAATGTCTGTTTTGTAACACCCTACCTGTCACTTATCTGGTTTTAGCGTGCGCTCACCCCAGCTAATTGACTAACAGATCAACAGAGAGTGCAAAACTGCCGCAATATCGGATAACGCAAGGAAAGTAATAAGGCCCTGTGACTCCTGATTGAACTGTGGTGGCAGTGTTGAGATTAATTGATTCAGAATTGATCCCTTTTAATTACAAAGGGGTGCACTTTAATGTTACACTCAGCTATTGAACACCAGATGCAAATGTTGAACATAAAATTAATGAAGAAAGTGACTTGGGATTTCAACTACTTGATTGAAAACAAATGCAGTCGATTAGCACAAATTTATTCTAACTCACGACCTTCAATCATCACATTACATGACTCTTCTAACAAGCACTGGGAATGAATTGAGTTTACGTAGAGTAAAGCACGATAAATGAAATTCCAGTCGACTGACCCTGGCGTAATGAGAAGTGCGAGAAGAATTCTACAATACACAGCCCATGAAACCCTCGTGGAAACTTTGCCAACGTGATCCAACAAATTAATCATTGACCTAACTCAAGCCGGAGCGGGTGCAATATCACCGAATTCAGCGTGGCCGCGCGTCGTCGTTACGTGGACGGCGGCCGACCTCGTGGTTGCAAGGCTGCGCTCGTCTATTCACTCCTAGCTCTCTTGCTCAGTACATAGCTGAACGGAAACTTTCTATCTCCATGCTCAATCGTTCCGTTTGCTAAGTCCTAAACTGCAGAGATGCTCACTCTCTCTCAGGCAAGCTGAGTAAAGAAAGCCAAGTCGGCACTCTAGGCAAGCTGGGAACGGAACCTTCTACGGAGACTTCTGCCAGTCCACACTTTGGCTTGGTTTCCCCTTCAGCAAAATCACTTACGCCAATTGCAGTGCAAGTCGCGTTAATTATGTGTCACTTCCCAGCACCAACCACTGCCTGATCTGGGAAGTGAACAAATTCACACAAAATTTCCCTTCCTCTCAACTTCTGCTATTTAGCTCCTCCCATGCCACCCATCAAGGTTAGCATCTGCATAAAACACCAATCTTTCCGAATTTCTGACTCCCAGGAGAGTACTTCAAATTCCTTTGTCCTATGTTCCCGTTGGATGCCGGCGTATTTCACTCTGTCGTTCTTCACCTGATTTAATTCAGACTCTGCGGACCATGAATTCAGCGTGAAGTTGCTATAGTCATGTACACATATTTTTTGGCCTCTGTTGACTGCTCCACCATAGCTTCGTGCAGCTTTCTCGCATGTTTCACTGAAAACAGGGCAATGGACATTTGTCAACAGGCATACAAGTTCTCCGTCTGCTTCCCGGTACACCAGCATGGGGTCAACCTTCCACTCATTGTCACTCATCTTAAGGCAGCTGGAGGCTGCGCCCCATTACTGATTTCTCAGAGTTTGACCAGCTCTAAGCTGCCTATTGCCACTTCCCTTTGCTGCTCCCCAGCCGCGATGCCACCCAGCCATGGTCAATTCTGAATGCTTTCCTGGGATAAACTAGCCTCCAGTCAATCGACGTGTTTCCACAAAATTTTAACGTCATTGGAATTACTTTCGAACCATCACCCAACATTAATTATTCCAATACGTCCATACTATACCCTCTACATGTTGCCTTGTCAGTCGTTTCTGTTCAGCCCTACTGTTTGCTCAACGTGAGTTCGGTGATCTTTAATGACTTCATGTAAGGGGCATAGTTCTTGCCGTCTTACAATTTGAATTGACAACTCTACGCAAACGCCGCTGCTCTCGATCAGTAAGTGAAGGTCGTTGGCGATTGCACTGTCTGTGGTGAGAGGTAATGCCTGAAATTTGGTATTCTTGGCACACTCTTGACACTCTGCGTATCAGAATATTGAATTCCTTAACGATTATCGAAATGGAATGTCCCATGGGTCGAGCTCGAACTACTATTACGAGTTCAAAGTCTTTTAATCCCTGTCGTGTGGCCATGATCATGCCCCAAAGCATTTCACAAGGATCATGTGAGTACAAATGACAGCTCCGCCAATGCACTGGCCTTCTATACCTTGTATACACGATACTGTATATGTGCATATCGCTATCCCAATACTTTTATCACCTCTTTGTAATAGGCTATAGCGCTTACCAGGGAACGAGTCTGTAAGAACTATTAATATGGCTCATGCCCAGAAAGTTGAGAGCTCAGAGCAGTACCTTTTCGAGATGTGAGTGTGGAGGGGGAAGCAGTGAATGGGCAAGAAGGCAGGAAGTGAAAGTTCGTGTGAACGTTTGGAACACAGAGTGTGTATTGGTTACGTTTTTTTACGTTTTTCATTTATGTGAACAGTGTAGCCACCCCAATCCAGTAACAACAATTACAAATATTAAATTCATACTGTGTGTAATTAAATTCCCTGTATAGACGTTGAAGACTTTAGTGAAGAAGAAGACTGTTAAGTTTAGCATAGGATTTAAGTCCAGAAACTTACCGTTTCCTCACTACAAGCAAAATAATACATCACACGTTGTCTTTGCAGTATTTGTTCACATTGAACTACTGAATAGTGCTAATCATTCACCACAGTGCAGAATGCAAACAGTACTTAAATTTCAGTTTCAGGGCGCTGCTGCTGAACTTCATGAACTGCATGTTTGTTGAATACGCTGACATGATGTTACTGTACAGCGAAGCTCGGTGCAGTGGGAGAGCTGCTCATTCGTCAGTAGTATGTGGAGCGTTTGGCGCACTGCCGGACACCTTTGCACTTACTATTTGCTACGATGCACCAGCTGTCTTCGGAGACAGGTACATTCTCCACCAGCAGTGCCGACTGTGGTGCTACATGGCAATGCCACACACCCAAGTTTGAAGAGGCTATACTCTATACAGTGAAAGAGGACACAATGATGAGTACCAGACTGAACTTGTATCACAAAACCGTCTAACGTGTTCTGCATGAGCACCAGCTACCCTATACCACACTCAGAAGGTGCTGGCAGTGCAGCAACAGGATGTTATTACAATGAAATGAATACCTCTAGCTGCATACAGGCGTTGATATACACCAACGGGGGCAGTTGAAAATACGTGCCCCGACCGGGACTCGAACCCAGGATCTCCTGCAGGGCAGGGGCACTATGAATACAATGCGGGACAATAAGTTGGGAATGTGGGTCTCGCGGGAGGCGCGCCAGAGATAAGTCCCTGCAGTCGCACTATCCTATGTGCCCTCGGTGTCCCAGATGGATAGAGCGCCTGCCATGTAAGGAGGGGATCCAGGGTTCGAGTCCCGGTCGGGCCACGCATTTGCAACTGTTCCCGTTGACGTATATCAACGCCTTCCACCACATCTCAGGGGTGCCACATGCTTCTGATTACCTGACAGGATTCTACATGGGGTCTTAGAAAACGTGCCACTGCGTGGCATGTACGTCAAAACGTATGATTCCATCAAGATGGCGCATCACCTCATTTTTCAAGTGCGGCCTGAGGTCATCTGGGCAAATAACTTGGGCACACTAGACAGGTCATGGTAACCCGATTACTTGGACTACACGCTCTCCCTACTTGAACCCTCTAGACCACTACCTGTGGTGTAGCGTGACATTCTTGATTTACGAGATCTCTGTCGATCCGAGGAGGATCTCCTGGAGGGGTCAACTTGATTGATGATCATAGACTGGGCCCAGTGTTCCTCTGCTCAGTCGTAACTAGACCACCGATTGTGGTGGCACAGCGAAGCTCTAGGGGGCGTGGCTAAGCCGGCTTGCTCATCCATCAGTGCGGCGTGCAGCGACTATCGTTTTCTGCCGTTTCGTTGTGAGGTGCCAACCTCACCTTAGCACATCGTCCTTCAGACGACAGCACACATATCTTGACCCAGCGGCATGACTGCAGTGGGCCCGATATCATCAGGACTGGACAGTATATGTGCAGAAGCGTCCTGCCTGCTCGGCTGAAACACGTTTCTTATTACACCAGGTCGATTATCGCCATCATCAAAGCGAACGGTAGGACACAGACCTGTGAGGGCAGTATCGTGCCACGGGTATCATTCACCTCGACTTCCATGGAACATACGGTAGTAACCGAAGGCACCGCGGCAAGGTGTCTGTGAACAGTGTACTTGGCAACCTGCATCCCCCCATTCTTGATGCGATAGCTATGCCATCTTCCAGAGAGATAGCTGTTCGTGTCACAAGGCCTAGAATCGTGCTACAGTGATTTTAGGAGCATGATAGTGAATTGACGTATTACATATAAAAGTATGACAGATGTAGGAACAGAGCTGTAAACTCACCGCTTTTGCTTTGTGCCCACCACTTAGTGTTACGGATGCAGTGCCTTCACAAAATACCAACAGAGCAAGAAAAGAGATTTGTGTGTTGAAATATGCGTGATGTTTACGTGTTACAACAATGCAGCGTGCATGTGCAAGGAATTATGGAAAAAAACAATCACGTAAACAGAGCGCTTCGTGCTGGTATCGACATTTTAGGAAGACTCGTTGTCTCTGTTAACAGAGAAGTATCAGTGGACCACGTCTTCCAGTGGAGAAGGTAGGGGAAAGTTTCGTACGCAGTCCCAAAAGTCAAGGGTCCACGCAAGTCACGAATTTGTCATACTGCAGCAAACTGTGTGGAAGATTTAAAAACGGCCGTTACATGTCACATCGTACCGTCTGCAATTCGTTCAACAACGAAAACCGGAAGATTATAGTGGCTCCTTCAATTGTACATCTCAATGAAGGAAGAAAAGATTGAACATTTCGTCTCCATGTTGATAGTCAGCGAATAAGCAAAACCAGGATAACTGAATGTAGCCGAATTAAATCGGGTGATGCTGAGGGTATTAGATTAGGAAATGAGACGCTTAAAGTAGTAAATGAGTTTTGCTATTTGGGGAGCAAAGTAACTGATAATGGTCGAAGTGGAGAGAATATAAAATGTAGACTGTCAATGTTTCTGAAGAACAGAAATTTGTTAACATCGAGTATAGATTTAACTGTCAGGAAGTCGTTTCTGAAAGTATTTGTATGGAGTGTGACCATGTAAGGAAGTGAAACTAAGACGATAAATCGTTTGGACAAGAAGAGAATAGAAGCTTCCGAAATGTGGTGATACAGAAGAATGCTGAAGATTAGCTGGGTAGATCACAGAATTAATGAGGAGGTATTGAATAGAATTGGGGAGAAGTATGTGGCACACCTTGACTAGAACAAGCGATCGGTTGGTAGGACATGATCTGAAGCATCAAGGGATCACCAATTTAGTATTGGAGGGCTGCGTGGAGGGTAAAAATCGTAGAGGCAGACCAAGAAATGAATACACTAAGCAGATTCAGAAGGATGTAGGCTTCAGTAGGTACTGGGAGATGAAGAAGCTTGCAAAGGATAGAGTAGCATGGAGAGCTGCATCAAACCAGTCTCTGGACTGAAGACCACAACAAAAAACAACAAAAAACCTCCCATTTATCTTGAAAGATTAATCAGAGTGTGGGGCACTGAACATGCTCATGAAATTGATGCTCAAGAACGAAGATTTAATTTTTCTGTGTAATGTCAAAGACTAAACTGTATGGCCGTTTTTCTTCTGTGATTGCTACCTATTAAAGTGGTTTGTTGCAATTGTGGTTATTTCCATGACTGACAGCTGATTCCGAACGTTTTATCTTCCAAAAAGACGAGCATCGATTTTCGTCACTGTCTGAAGGACAAACATTCACATCGCTGATGGTCCCTAATGGTGAAGGTGACGTGGCTCCGCTGCCTTTGTTCCTCAAGCCGCCTAACCTAATGTGCTGTGACTTTTCTCTTTTAGGGTACATTAAGTAGCGTATTTACCTATTCCTACTGCCTAAACTAGTGGAGCTGCACAGGGAACTATCACTGCTGCTGTGATATGCACTGGCAGGACATCGCTAAATAACGGGTAAAACGGACTTGACCACTGCCTCGACGTGTGTCGTGTAACCAGAAAGTCATTTATAAAATATTTGTATAGTGCAAAATGAAAACTTGATGAGTTTACGATTCTCTTCACGCATCAGTCATATTTGTAAATGTAATACTATGGATGATATACAACATCGAAAACGAATGAATAATTTCTAGTAAGTCTTATTTTGTGAGTAGAGCCGGCTAGCTCTATTAATGTATTTCTCTGTTTGTAACATCGTTTCGCCTAGAGCCATACTCAGATCAAGATTTAGGAGCTGTAAAACATCGTCCAGTATCACTCTCAGTTACGTCTTTGACTGACTGATAAGTCCCCTGTGCCACAGGCGTTTTACAAGATCCAAGTTTCACTCTGACGACGGTAGCAGCAGAAACTGCGCTATAAATACAAAAAAATAATAAGGGTTCAAGATGGCTTCATTCGCAAGTCCACAATTATTGTAGACTATTTACGCAAATTTATTTCCTTTATTAATAAGCAGCACAAGTATATAACTTCTAATCACGTTTCACGTTATATATTCAAGGCAGCGTATTTTTGGTTACTTTTTGCTTTTACTTCATATTTCTCGGTTTCTTCTAACGAGTCAAATAGTTATTGTACATGGTGAATCGGCTAAAACTTTCACCACAAATATTGCGGTAATGGAAAGTGCTGTTGACGTGCTCTTGTCACAGAATGGATTGGTAGTCGGGGGCTCGTACTGTTAGCCAAAAAAAGGATTGTAATAACACTCAGAAAGTGTATTTTGTGTGCAAACATCAATTTTTTTAGATGGAAAGGTCCTATTGTAATTAACAAACTAAAAGTATGGCAAATTAGAATGTCAGTGGTGTTCTTTGCAGGACTCTAGTGCGAGTAATTTACGAGATACCGTATTTTGAAAAGTTTCCACACCGACACTTGCCTGAGCCATTCAACCTACGCAGTTGCTAAGCGCAAAGTTGTTATGTTTGCTTACAGTGTGCTTGTGTGTTCTTTGAGTACTGCGCGACTTGTTAGTCGGCGAGTGGGTGACAATCACTGCTGTAGATCCTGAGTCGACTATGGGATTAACCAATGCAGAAACAGCAGAAATGCTCAATCTGTATGGAGAGTGTACAATGAATGCAGTTCCTTCTTGTACTGTGTATGCCCCAAGATATCCCAACAGACGTCAAGCTCTTCGGCAGTTATTTATCAGCCTCTTCAACCAGTTACGTGGAAGTGGTACTGTAACTCCTACACAGCACTATCAGGAAAAAAACAAGTGATGACAGAAGACAGGGAAATTAATGTTCTTGCCCCTGTTGTAGTTGATCCGCACTGTAACACTCGCGATCGACATAGGTTCCCTCCCTCTCTCTCCATCAAGAGCTGCGTGCAAAAGATTACGAGAAACGTGTTAACTTTTGTCTGTGGGCATTAAGACAGGATACATCAGATGTATAATGTATATTGTTTAATGGTGAAGCGACACTTACCAATCATGGCCAGGTAAACCCGCCAAAGCACGCGTTAGTGGTCTGTTGACAAACACTGTTGCTTTCATCAGGTGGAATCTCAGCTTCCATGGAGTTCAAATGTATGGTGTGAGATAGTGAACCATCAGCCCATAGCACCATTTTTCATAGACGGAAAGGGCATTTTTATGTGGGGAAAGCTGAAAGGCGCTATCTAGAAAAATATACCAACTACACCCCAGTACATGCAATGATGTATTACTGCCGCCGGCTCGGACTTCTCCGCTGAAGTGCTAAACTGGAAGCGTGTATTGCTGCTTCCGGTGGTCATTTTGAACATAACCTGTGATGTTCAGCAGTCTCGTTGCTGCTGAGAATCCACATAAATAGCGTGTGCACTTCTGTTGTTCTTTGGTGTGTGGTATCACAGGTGTTGTGCAAGCGTCGTACTTAGCTACTGTGCAGGCTCAATGGCACAAACAAGTGTCAGTATGGGAATTTATCAAAATACTGTATGTCGAAAACGACTAGCACTAGAATCCTGCAACAAACATCACTGACATTCTAAATTGCCACGCTTTTAGTTTGTCAATGTCAACAGGCATTAATTCATCTAAAACTTGTGTATATGCACAAAAAATTCAATTTCTTTGTATTACTACAATGTGTTTCTTGGATAACAATACTAGAGCCTGATTACCAACCCAATCTGTGGAAACTGCACATCCGTGGCACTTTCCATTTCCGCAATATTTCAGGTTCAAATTGTCCATGTTTCGTCTATGTGTGCGAGAACACCAGCGAAGTGTATCACATGACATAGTTCACGCAGAACAACGCCGTGGAAGAAAAAGGAAGCTGAAAATTTCAACGTGAATATATACCGAAGTTCCCAGGTACGTCTCGTAAGCTATGACGCACGAGAGGGAAGACAGGAATTGTCAGCACAAGCAAAACCTAACTACAAAACACACTGAAGACTCTTAACATAAAAAGCGAACTGCACATAGAAACTGCAAATTATTAGTGCAGTAAGAAAACTGCGTTTAATTTACAAAAGGAATGAGACTACTATTGTTTTTTGTGTTTATTAGTCTGCCAGCAAGGACGTGTCATGTTTTCCATTGGAACGTCTTCGAAATTTATGCTGATCGTCTTTATATTTGATATCAAAATTTAATTTAGAATTATACGCAAGAGAGTCTTATAAACATCACAGTTATATCATAGAATAAAGGCTTTCACGGTAGGTGTTGTCATTACTTAACACTTCAGGGCTGAGATGCCGTTGTCCATACATAAAACTCTCCCCTGACGTTTCACCTTCGACTGCGGAAGGCGAAACGTCGGGGGAGAGTCTTATGTATGGACAACGGCATCTCAGCCCGGTAGTGTTAAGTGATGATCACATTTATAGTTTCTGCGTCTGAAGTATAGATTTGTGTGCACCAAGCGCTGCTGTCTATGGCGCTCTACAGTTCGCAGATAGTCTACATGCAATGAGAAAAGATTTTTGAGAAAATTTACCATGGCATGGTACTCGACCTTCCCCTCTCCCTTCTCCCAGCCTCATTCCTATTGTAGTGAGTAACAGCACATTCCGGAGTGACATTAAGATACCCCACTCTTCTGACGGTATATTTCGTTAACAGTGGTACGAAACAGCATTTTTCAACTTAAAAATTCCGCTCCTGAGACTTGTGACTATATGCTCATATCTTTTCCTGAACAAGAACAGTCATGGTGAAGAAACAATGCCCGCTGAATAATATCAAAAGTCACGGGAGTCTTTCTTTGGCTTGAGGAGCAGTTTGTGAAAACAGGAACCGTGATTCAAGGAATCACAATGAAAGAGAGACGTCGGACTAAGACAAGGCAGCCCCCCCCCCTCCCCCTCCTTCCAACACAACCTTTGTTTACAGCTGAAGCGGGCGGGATTTCCCGTGACGATGGCAGCGTTTCCGTGATAGCCTTGTTGCAGAGGTTCCCAGTCTAGATCCTGTCCTATTAACAGCCGGAGTCATCTACAACAACTGATCTAATCTGTACTTGTCGCACGAAACTAGTAGAGTTTACAGTTACGTATCTTTGGAAGCTAGGAGTCTTCTTCTGTCGTTACTCATCACTATGGTATCAGAAATATCACTAAAATATTACTTAAATTGTGCCTTGACAAAAAGACATTTATTTTTCACTCGAAAACTACTACAAGTCTTTATTTTTCTGGACAAAGTCAGACAAAGTTGTCATTATTTTGCCGTCAACTTGCAGACTGTAAAGGTTCAAATCCGTTTACGAATTCTATGCTTATAGTGCCGTGACGTATGTCATTTATGTGATGCATATATTTAGTCATGATCTACATCAGATCAACATGGTAAAATTTTTATAAATAATGACCTGTATTGACGTCAACTAAATTCAGTTTATCAGGTATTATTGTAAGTCACCTTTCTTTGGTGAGACAGTCAACACTCCGAAAGTCTGCTGAATATTCTGGTGCGTACAAATCATATTCAGGAATAAGCTATTGTGTAGCCGGTCGATTAGTAACTGGCAAATCTATTGTTTCAAATCACATAGTGCGCATTAGGGGCTTTCCGTCTAGTTCTTACACACTACCTTAATTCTGGAATCGACGGCCGGTGTGGCCGAATGGTTCTAGGCGCTTCAGTCGGGAACCGCGCGACCGCTACGGTCGCAGGTTCGAATCCTGCCTCGGGCATGGATGTGTGTCATGTCCTTAGGTTAGTTAGGTTTAAGTAGTTCTAAGTTCTAGGTGACTCATGACTTCAGATGTTAAGTCTCATAGTGCTCAGAGCCATTTGAACCAATTCTGGAATCTTTACCCATTACGCCGCTGTGAGAGGCTTCGGCTTTCTTATTATGGAAGGCTTAACTTTGTGACTACCTTATACACTCTTCGAATTTGACTTAATTAAAGCAAGTATCCCACACGCGGTCGTTGCTCCTCATGTTTTGTTGTGACATTTTATGAAACAATGCAAGATATAATTCTACGCTGCCTAAGACAAAAAAAAAAAAAAAAAAAAAAAAAAGACACACCTCGAAGCAGTTATCCGAGTGAGACATACGTAGACATACGTAGATGTACAGACAAACATGTGATTACGATTTTAGAAAGATTGGATGGTTTATTGAAGAGAAAAAGCTTCATAAATTGAGCAAATCAGTAATGCTTGGTCTACCTCTGGCCATTATGAAAGCAGTTATTCAGCTTGGCATTGATTAAGTTACTGGATGTCATCCTAAAGGATTTCTTTCCCAATTATGTTCAATTGGTGCTTCAGATAGTCAAAATACTGAGCTGGTTGGATGGATCTGTCCATAATGCTCCAAACTTTCTCAGCTGGGGAGGGATACGGCGACCTTTCTGCCAAGGTAAAGTTTGTCAAGCACGAAGACAGGCAGTAGAAACCCTTGCTGTGTACGGGCTGAAATGTAAGCCTTAGATGACTTGCCATGAAGGGAAACAAAACGGCCCATATAATATCATTCTCGTGTGGCTGTGCTGTAAGGGTGCAGCGGATGACGACCAAAGGGATCCTATGTACAGGAATGGCACCCCAGATCACCACTGCTTGTCGGGCCGTATGGCAGCCGACAGTCACATAGCTACGTCATCGCTATCGGGGACGTCTCCGGATACGTCGTCTACATCTACATCCACATCTACGTGACTACTCTGTTATTACCAATAAAGGGGCTGACAGAGTGCCCAGTGGACCACCTTCAAACTGTCTCTCTACCGTTCCACTCTCAAACGGCGCGCAGGAAAGGACCTTAATTTTTTGTGTGCGTGCACTGATTTCTCTTATTTTCTCGTGATCATCCTTTCTTCCTATGTAGGTGGGCGTCAACTGAATGTTTTCGCAATCAGAGGAGAAAACTGGTGATTGAATTTTCCTGAGAAAATCCCGTCGCAACGAAAAACACCTTTATTTTAATGACTGCCACTCCAATTCACATATCATGTCTGTGACATTATCTCCCCTATTTCGCGATAATACAAAACGAGCACCTCTTGTTTAAACTATTTCAATGCCATCCGTCAGTGTAACATTATCTACGTGATCATTCCAATGTACACAACTGGCCATTAAAATTGCTACACCAATAAGAAATTCAGATGATAAACGTGTATGCACTGGACAAATATATTATACTAGAACTGACATGTGATTACATTTTCACGCAATTTGGGTGCATAGATCCTGAGGAATCAGTACCCAGAACAACCACCTCTGGCAGTAATAACGGCCTTGATACGCCTGGGCATTGAATCAAACAGAGCTTGGATGGCGTGCACAGGTACAGCTGCCCATGCAGCTTGAACACGATTCCACAGTTCATCAAGAGTAGTGACTGGCGTATTGTGACGAGCCAGTTGCTCGGCCACCATTGACCAGACGTTTTCAATAGGTGAGAGATCTGGAGAATGTGCTGGCCAGGGCAGCAGTCGAATATTTTCTGTATCCAGAAAGGCCCGTACAGGACCTGCACCATGCGGTCGTGCATTATCCTGCCGAAATATAGGGTTTCGCAGGGATCGAATGAAGGGTAGAGCCACGGGTCGTAACAAATCTGAAATGTAAAGTCCACTGTTCAATGTGCCGTCAGTGCGAACAAGAGGTGTCCGAGATGTGAAACCAATGGCACTCCGTACCATCACGCTGGGTGATACTCCAGTATGGCGATGACGAATATGCGCTTCCAATGTGCATTCACCGCGATGTCGGCAAACACAGATGCGACCACCATGATGCTGAAAACAGAATCTTGGATTCATCAGAAAAAATGACGTTTTGCCATTCGTGCACCCAGGTTCGTTGTTGAGTACACCATCGCAGGCGCTCCTGTCTGTGATGCAGCGTCAAGGGTAACCGCTCGAATGGTCTCCGAGCTGATACTCCATGCTGCTGCAAACGTCGCCGAACTGCAGGTGCAGATAGTTGTTGTCTTGAAAACGTCCCCATCTGTTGACTCAGGGATCGAGACGTGGCTGCACGATCCGTTACAGCCATGAGAATAAGATGCCTGTCATCTCGACTGCTAGTGATACGACGCCGTTGCGATCCAGCACGGAGTTCCGTATTACCCTCCTGAACCCACCGATTCCATATTCTGCTGACAGTCATTGGATCTCGACCAACGCGAAGAGCAATGTCGCGATACGATAAACCGGAATCGCGATAGGGTACAATCCGACCTTTATCAAAGTCGGAAACGTGATGGTACGCATTTCTCCTACTTAGAAGAGGCATCACAACGTTTCACCAGGCAACGCAGGTCAACTGCTGTTTGTATATGAGGAATCGGTTGGAAACTTTCCTCATGTCAGCACGTTGTAGGTGTCGTTACCGGCGCCAACATTGTGTGAATGCTCTGAAAAGCTAATCATTCGCATATCACAGCATCTTCTTCATGTCGGTTAAGTTTCGCGTCTGCAGCACGTCATCTTCGTGGTGTATCAATTGAAATGGCTAGTAGTGTAGGTTATTTGTAATTGAGGTCACTAAGGATTTAGTTTAATTTACAGCCTTCAGATTTCTGTGACTTGACGCGTAAACGAAATTTAACGGATTTCTTTTAGTACTCATATGAATAATTTTACTCTTTTCTGTACTCAGGGTCAATTTGCATCTTTCGCACCATACAGATATCTTATCTAAATCATTTTGCATTCATTTTGGTCATCTGAAGAGCTTACACGATGCTAAACGACAGTATCATCTGCAAACAGTTTAAGAGGGCTACTCAAATTATCTCCTATGTCGCTTATATAGATCAAGAACAACAGAGGGCCTATAACACTTCTTTGGGGAACGCCGGATATTACTTCTGTTTTACTCGACGACGTTCCGTCTATTACGACGAACATTTTTGACAGGAAATCAATAATCCAGTCGCACAACTCAGGCGATATTCCATGGGCACACAGTTTGGTTACAAGACGCTAGTGAAGAACGGTGTCGAAAGCCTTCTGGAAATCAAAAAATATGGAATCAATTGGACATCCCCTCTCGATAACACTCATTACTTCGTGAGTATAAAGAGCTAGTTGTGTTTCACAAGAACTATATTTTCTGAATCCGTGCTGACTGTGTGTCAATAAACAGTTATCTTCGAGGTAAATCATAATGTTCTAACATAGTTATCTTGCAAAACCCTACTGCAAATCGACGTTAGTGATATGGGCCTGCAATTCAGCGAATTACTCCTATTTCCGTTCTTGGAGAATGGTGTGACTTGAGCACTTTTCCAGTCCGTAGGTACGGATCTTCCTATGAGCGAGCGACTGTATATTATTGCTAAACATGGACCTATTGAGTGAGCATACTCTGAACGGAACCTGTCTGGCATACAGTCTGGACCGGAGGCGTTGCCTTTATTAAATGATTTAGACTGCTTTGCTACACCGAAGATATCTACTTCTATGTTTCTCATCTTGGTAGTTCTTCCGGATTGGAATTTAGGAATATTTACTTCGTCTTGTTTGGTGAAGGAATTTCGGAAAATCGTGTGTAATAACTCTGCTTCAGTGGCACTGTCATCAATGACTTCACCGTTGTTACAGCGCAGTGAACGTATTGAATGCGTCTTGCCACTGTGGTACTTTATGTATGACTAGAATCTCTTTAGGTTTTCTGCCGGATTCCAAGACAGAATTTCGTTGTGGAAATTATTAATTCGCTGGTCATCGGGGATCAGTTTGAAACCGGATTCATCATTGATGACGATTCTGCCCCAGACAGAGATTCCAGGCCACCGCAAACGGATTTGTTGCACAGTGGCCAGTGGAAGTGGGCACAGGGGACGCCTTCAGCCTAGGCGTCTTTCTGGGAGCCGCCTATTAATGATACTTGTGGTTACTGAAGCACCAGTTGTAGGTCGGTCCGATGATGGGGGGTGGGGGGGGTGATAACTACGGCGACCTGAGTGCCTTTCTGAGGATTGCTCTGTCTGCCGTCTCTTTGCGTCGTCCGCTTCCCTCTTGACTCTGTTTTCGGCCGTGGTTCACCCACTTCTGTCATCATTGCCAAAGAGTGGCGTCGCTCCTATCGAAATGTCGAGCAATCCGCCAATTCTCCAACCGACATCTTAGAGCCCAACTGCACGTCGTATCACAGATACTGACACGTGCTTATAATGTTCACGCGTCTTTCTGCGAGGCGTAGATACTATCTGAGTACACCGAATGAAATTCGCAAAGACTTTATACACTGTTGTCGACATGTTTCCTTGTTTACTACCTTGCCAGTTGCGCAGTGAAATAGCGCTGCAGCATCACACATTCATCCATCGACGGCAAAAGTTCGCAATTCTGCAATTTCTGTCGTTAACTGTATGATATCAATTTGTGGTGTTTCGTCTTTTTTGGTATGCGATACTTTTTGAAGATATTTCCCAACAACAATTACTGCGCACGCTACACATTATACATACATATCATTTCATAATCTACGAAGTGAGTGCTTTACTGCTCATTCACTTCCAAACGATGTGCTCTGCAGACACTCTCAGCTGACACCAGGATCAGGGCGATGATATTTTGTCATAGTTTTGTAGTGTAACATCTCTTTTGCTTGCCATCAAATTGAATCAGCCTCTGTAATTAATGATAAGATGTGCTCAGGAGGAAGATAATGCGCTAGGATTACCTATTGCAATGCTTCACTGCAAGGATTTCCAGGAAAGGAAGATACTGTAGTGAGAAAGTGTGCTGCAAAGTGACAGAGGTCGTTTATCATTATTTATTTATATTATTTTTTCTACGAAATCGTACTCCATGTCACCTAAGTAATCATTAACTGTATGGACTGAATAGTATAGGATACACTTTTTAACTTCCTTCGCGTATGCGTTGAAAATGCCTTAAATCTGCTTTAGCTATTTAACGTACAATTTTACTCGTTAGAAGAGATTGCTGTTTCTAGCTTTACGTTTATCCTTTCTTGGTAAATATAATTTCGGTCCAAACATAATGCCAGAGCCGTCTGTGCACGAATTAGGAAACATTTTTAGGTATATAACTAATTAGTAAACATGTACATATGAGAGAAATCGTATGTGATGTGTCCTGTCATGAGTGGTAGGGGCACGCGCAATAAATGCAGATTCCCAGGTTGTGTGTAGGTAAAATATCATCAGCACAACACATAAAAAGCAGGGTTTATAAAAATATTCACAGTGATGTTATAATTGTTCTACTTATATCGGAGCTATACATAAGAGAGACAGAGCAACAATCTTGCCAGTTGTAATAGCAATTTAGAAATCTGAATTATGTGAAATGAGTTAGATGTGATCCATTTCTAGTACCGGTTCTGGTAACGTGGAAGTCATCTGCTGATAAGGTGTGGGACTGTATTCCATAGAGAAGATAATCTGTTAGTTTAAATATTCACTATTTATTGATTCTGAAAGTTGAAAAACTGAACTGCTCAAGTTCAGGCTGGGTTGATACATCAGTCACCAGAAATACCTTTATTAACCCAGTATACTTATGGGAACACAGACGCAACACTTCACACTTCATTATTCCCGCATGTGGGACCACAAAGAGGAACCAGTAAGCGAAAGGAATTTAAGGGCACAACCTCTGGTATGTGGAGTCACAAGACGTTCCATTTATGACATTACGAGTGATTTTAAAAACGAAACTACATGGTTAGCAGATAAATACAGTAAGGGGATCGTTGTTTATTACGTGATAAAACGTACCGGAGGATTGTTAAGCAGGACCTCTCTCTTTTACATAAAGTTCTTCTGTGAGTGTGGCCATACCATATGTGATAAGAATAAGTATTTTTCTCATTCACGGTGCCACAAGCGCAATTTTATAGAAGGGCTACTCCCATTTACTCTCTGCCTCTTACAAACTGACTATTATTTACACGAACCGAAATCATCTGATCGTGATGTAAGTAACAGTGATTCTATAAAAGCGAACAAAGTGAAGCTCCGCGTTCTGCCCTAGACGGGCCAATCGGAACCCACCGATCGCCGTCATCCTTCGCAATCGCGTGGTTCCTTGCGGTAGCATTGGATGTTGGGTAATTACAACGTTCTCCTGGCCGTTGCCCGCTTTCTTCATCTTGGAACCACAACTTCTCACTCAAGTAGCTCCTCAGTTGGCCTCACGAGGGTGAAAGCATCCCGCACCAATCCTCCCACCAAGAAAAAATCCGTGCCAATACCAGAAATCGAAGCCTGCTTCTCTGCATAAGCGGCCAGACTCACTGAACACTTAGCTACAGAGGTAGACGATGCTGTAAAAAGCTAAGGTGGAAAATGGTATTGTCCTTCAGTATCTAGTAACTCTGCTGAGTTAGACACTGGACTCGCATTCGGGAGGACGACGGTTCAATCCCGCGTCCGGCCACCCTGATTTAGGTTTTCCGTGATTTCCCTAAATCACTCGAGGCAAATGCCGGGATAGTTGCTCTGAAATGGCACGGCCGACTTCCTTCCCAATCCTTCCCTAATCTGATGAGACCGATGACCACGCTGTCTGGTCTCCTTCCCCAAAAACAACTAACCAACCAACTCTGCTGAGGTTTCGGCTGCTACTGCAGGCAGCATTCTTCAGGGTACGTACATAGTACTATTACACATCATGCGGTCACTCTTCAGGGAAGAGTTTTACTGGAATGGACTTCGACTACAGAAGCTTATTCTGTTATAGACAGCAATCTTATTGAATGCTTTTTCGCTTTTGAAAGAAATTATGAGGGCAAGGTGCTGCACCCCCGAGATTTCATGTGTTTCCTGCATTTCATAAGTTCGATAAGGTTGAGCGCCTGAAAGTTTGGGATATTTGTTGTTGTGGGTTGGCAGGAGAGCCAACACCGGGTACTAGAGGAAGCCGAAAGGCACGCGTTCTAGCTCACGCAGGCTGGCGTGAGGTCTGGAACAGGACAAGGAAATTAGACTTTAGAAAAACGGACGTAGCTGGTGGAATACTTAACTTTAATCCATTCATGATGAGCGTCGCTCTTGACGGTACATGATTACAGTATCAATAGTAACTGGTAATGGCGCCTTGCTAGGCCGTAGCAAATGACGTAGCTGAAGGCTATGCTAACTATCGTCTCGGAAAATGAGAGCGTATTTTGTCAGTGAACCATCGCTAGCAAAGTCGGTTGTACAACTGGGGCCAGTGCTAGGAAGTCTCTCTAGACCTGCCGTGAGGCGGCGCCCGGTCTGCAATCACTGATAGTGGCGACACGCGGTTCCGACGTATACTAACGGACCGCGGTCGATTTAAAGGCTACCACCTAGCAAGTGTGGTGTCTGGCGGTGACACCACATTTTTCAAATAACAATCATCACTGCAAACGATGGATTAAAACCACAAAAAAGTACTAGAACGAAAGAAAAATTTATGCAACTGGGTTTGTACGAGGGTTATTTAGTTTTTAACCTCCTATCAGTTGTGAAATAAAAACCACATTGAAAATGCGCAGATGTGTTGCACAGTGTGTCTGGTATGCCCATCCATCCCGCCACGCCGCACTTTTCAGTTCCGAAGTCACTGTTGGCACTTAACATGCTTAGAACAAAGTCTGTGTCTCGAGAACAATATCAAGTGCCTGATGAGGGATACCGCCTAATTCTATGCTGCCCACATAACGTAACAGTCAAGAGTTTCCTTATTCGTGACAATGCTCGGCTGCACACTGTAGGTGCAGCAAAGACGCTTCTGCAGCGTTTGATTTGGGAAATGTTTGATCAGCAACGATAAAACCCAGACTAGCCTCCCTCTGGTTTTCATCTCTTCGTTCACATGAACCGCCTTGATGATAGCATTTTGTACACACAACGAGCTGCAGACCAGCGTAGGGAATTGGTGAAAAGCGCAGGCGGCTGTCTTGTATGACGAGAATACTGAAAAGTTGGTACCGCTCAACTCAATGTCTAAGCTATACAGAAAATCAGGTGGTAGGTGCAGCTAAATGTTACAAACAATTTTTTTTATTTTTTTTATTTTCGCTGTGCTTTCCATTTCGAGCCGATGAGAAATTGAAGAAAACGTAGCCCTCGTATGTTAAGTTCTTCTCGATGGTCCGTGCTTCCATGAACACTTTATCTGTCGTAATACACCGACGGGAAGAAATCGCAACACCAAAAATAATTAATGCAGAGCAATAAAATTTCGGGAAAATATTTGTCTAGTTAACAAAAAAAAAAAATGGCTCTGAGCACTATGGGACTTAAAATCTGTTGTCATCAGTCCCCTAGAACTTAGAACTAATTAAACCTAACTAACCTAAGGACATCACACACATCCATGCCCGAGGCAGGATTCGAACGTGCGACCGTAGCAGTCGCGCGGATCCAGACTGAGCGCCTAGAACCGCGAGACCACCGCGGCCGGCTCTAGTTAACATATTTAAGTGATAGACACTGCAAGATCACAGGTTAATGTAAGCTTCAGATAGGCCAATGAATGTGTGAAATGCTCGTACATAATAACTGATGTAGCCGCCAGAATGTTGAGTGCAATCACGCAAATGTGAAGGCACTGTTATGCACAAGGTGTCGGATCTCAGGTCCTGGGATGGGGTTTCACGGCTGTTGCACTTGCTCGGTCGTTAAACGAACGGGTTAATGCTGCTTCTGGATGTCGCTGGAGTTCTCGTCCGATGACGTCCCCTACGCGCTCGTCTGGGGACAGATCTGGTGATTTACCAGGCCAGGGAAACATGTCGACAATCTGTAGCAAACACGCCCTGGAATACTGTTGATGAATGGAAAACAACAGGTCGGATCATCAGACGTCCAAATTTGCTGAAAAGGGGAGGGGGAGGGGTTCCCTCGAGAGTGTTCCTGCTGTCATATGAAATCGCACCCCAGACCGTAACCCCGGTGTGTCTAGCACGCAGACAGATTGGTTGCAGGACTCCAATTGGGCTGCTTCTAACAAAAATACAGCCATCACCGGCACCGAGGTAGAACCGGGTTTTATCAGAAAACACAGAAGACCTTCACCCTGCTCTCCAGTGTCCTCCCGCTTGACGCCTCTGAAGTCACAGACGGTGGTGGTTTTGGGATCAGTGGAATGCACGCTACAGGGCGTCAGGCTCGGAGCTATCCTTGAAATAATCGATTTGTAACAGTTCGTTGTGTCACTGTGGTGCCAAAATGCTGCTCACATTGCTGCTGCAGACGGAGTACGATCCGCCAGTCATACTCCGAATATGATGGCAGGGCGGATTCCTGTCTTGCGACCATACATTTCCTTGACCACCGCTGCGATTAATCATGTACAGTGGATACATTCCTGCCAAGTCTTTCTGCGACATCGCAGAAGGAACATCCAGCTTCTCGTGGCCCTGTTACACAATCCCATTCAAGCTCAGGTAGGTGTTGATAATAACGTCCTTGTCACCCTAAGGGCATTCTTGATTAACATCAAATCACCATTTCCAGTTTCAAAGGTAACTAACGCTCACTGTCATTACAGCGTGTATTTAAAGCAAACCTGATTTCCATCCTCATAGTGGCACTGCTAGCCCCACTCTTACGCGAATGGTGCGAAATTTGAATATGCTTCATCATCTCGATTTAGCTGAAACTTTAAGTTCATGTCATACAACTTCTTCTTGATGTAGCCTTTTTTTTCGTCAGTGTATTCTAAACATTATTATCGTCTGAAGTTACTTCGTCAAACATGAGCCTTCTAGAAACTATATTGCCGTTCGTCATGCCAGACTAAGTACGCAATGAAAATTAATGTTTGCCGCACGTAGGAGCAGCGCTTCGTTTATGTCTTCCTGTCATTCTCAGGCATTTACAGCGCACATCTTATGTCAGCGACTACTCATTGCTCACCTCTGCTTTGTCGTATCTTTTTTTTTTTTTTTTTTCAACTTGTCCCTCGATCTTCCCTAGGCATGACCTTGTCGTATTTATATGGACCCTCGCTGCTGACGCCGCTGAATTCCAAGAATGTTTTATAGTTACGTGCACACACTGATTTTACGTTAAGACCATGAAACCTATATCCTTCTGAATCTCCTTAGTATATTCATCTCTTGGCCTCCCTCTACGATTTTTACCCTTCACACTTCCCTACAGTACTGAAATGGTGATAAGTTGATGCCTCAGAACGTGTCCTATCAACCGATCTATTTTCTAGTCAAGCTGTGCCCAAAATTCCAAAATTCCTTTTCTCCCCAATTCTACTTTGTACCTCCTCATTACTTGCTTGATCAACCCTTCTAATCTTCAGCACCCTTCTGTAACACCACATTTTGAAAGCTTCTATTTTCTTCTTGTCTAAACTATTTATCGTCCATGTTTAACTTCCATACATGGCTACATTTCACATAAATTTTTTGAGAAAGGACTTCCTGACACTTAAGTCTGTACTCGATGCAAACAAATTTCTCTTCTTCAGAAACGCTGTCCTATCCATAGCCAGCCTACATTTTATATCCTCTCTACTTCGACCATCATCAGTTATTTTGCTCCCCAAACAGCAAAACTCATCTACTGCTTTAAGTGTCTCATTTCCTAATCTAACTTCATCAGTATCACCTGATTTGTTTCGACTACATACCATTATCCTCGTTTTACTCTTGTTCATGTTCATCTTATATTCTCCTACCAAGACACTGTCCGTTCCGTTCGGCTGCTCTTCCAAGACCTTTGCTGTCTCTGATAGAATTGCAATGACCACGGCAAACCTCAAAGTTTTTATTTCTTCTCCGTGGATTTTAATTCCTACTCCATTTTTCTTTTCTCTCGTTTACTGCTTGCTCAGTATACAGATTGAATAACATCGGGGATAGGCTACAAACCTGTCTCAACTCCCTTCGAACCACAGCTTCCCTTTCATGCCTCTCAACTGCCATCTGGTTTTTGCATAAATTGTAAATAGCTTTCGCTCCCCGTATTTTATCCCTGCCACCTTCATGATTTCGAAGAGTGTATTCCAGTCAACAGTGTTAAAAGCTTTCTCTAAGTCAACAAATGTCAGAAACGTAGGTTTGCCTTTCCTTAATCTCTCTTCTAAGATAAGCCGCAGGGTCAATATTGCCTCGCGTGTTCCAACATTTCTACGGAATCCAAACTGGTCTTCCCATAGGTCGGCTTCTACCAGATTTTCCATTCGCCTGCAAAGAATTGCTGTTAGTATTTTGCAGCCGTGACTTATTAAACTGACAGTTCGGTATTTTTCACACCTGCTTTCTTTGGGATTGGAATTGTTATATTCTTCTTGACGTTTGAGGTTATTTCGCTTGTCTCATACATCGTGCCCACTAGGTGGGACAGTTTTGTCAAGGCTGGCTCTCCCAAGGTTATCAGTAGTTCTAGTGGAATGTTGTCTACTCCCGGGGCCTTGTTTCGACCCAGGTCTTTCAGTGCTCTGTCAAACTCGTCACGCAGTATCCTCTTCAGTTTCCATAATATTGCCCACAAGTACATTACCCTTGTATAGACCTTCTATACACTCCTTCCATCTTTCTGCTTTCCCTTCTTTGCTTAGAACTGGGTTTCTATCTGAGCTCTTGATATTCATGCAGGTGGTTCTCTTTTCTCCAAAGGTCTCTTTAATTTTCCTGTAGGCAGTATCTATCTTACCCCTAGTGATATATGCCTCTACATCTCTGCATTTGTCCTCTAGCCTTCCCTGCACAGCCATTTTGCTCTTCCTGTCGATCTCATTTTTGAGACGTTTGTATTCCTTTTCACCTGCTTCATTTACCGCAATTTTATATTTTCTCCTCTCATCAATTAAAGTCAGTATCTCCTCTGTTACCCAAGGATTTCTACTAGCCCTCGCCTTTTTACCTACTTGATCCTCTGCTGCCTTCACTAATTCATCTCTCAAGGCTACCCATTCTTCTTATACTGTATTTCTTTCCCCTGTTATTTTCAATCGTTCCCTAATGCTCCCTCTGAAACTCGCTACAAATTCTGGTTCTTCAGTTCATCCAGGTTCCATCTCCTTATATTACTACCTTTTTGCAGTTTCTTCAGTTTTAATCTGCAGTTCATAGCCAATAGATTGTGGTCAGAGTCAACACCTGTCCCTGGAAATGTCTTAAAATTTAAAATCTCGTTCCTAAATCTCTTTCTTACCATTATGTAATCTACCTGAAACTTTCCGATATCTCCAGGCCTCTTCCATGTATACAACCTCTTTCATTATTCTTTAATCAAGTGTTAGCTATGATTAAGTTGTGCTCTGTGTAAGATTCTACCAGGCGGCTTCCTCTTTCATTTCTTACCTGTGGTGTCACCGCCAGACACCACACTTGATAGGTGGTAGCCTTTAAATCGGCCGCGGTCCGTTAGTATACGTCGGACCCGCGTGTCGCCACTATCAGTGATGGCACACCGAGCGCCGCCACACGGCAGGTCTAGAGAGACTTCCTAGCACCCGCCCCAGTTGTACAGCCGACTTTGCTAGCGATGGTTCACTGACAAATTACGCTCTCATTTGCCGAGACGATAGTTAGCATAGCTTTCAGCTACGTCATTTGCTACGACCTAGCAAGGCGCCATTATCAATTGTTATTTATCTTGTGATGCATATACCGTCAGACCGATGTTCACCAATTGTGGATTAAAGTTAAGTATTCCAGAAGCTACGTACTGTTTTTGCTACTATAGAGACCTTGTCCTGTTCCAGACCTCACGCCATCCTGCGTGAGCTCAAACGCGTGCCCTTCGGGCTCCCGTCCTAGTGGATTGGCTGTCTTCCCAGTCCACAAAATTACCCTCAACCCATACTCACCTACTACCTTTCCTTCTCTCCCTTTTCCTACTACCGGATTCCAGTCACCCATGACTATTAAAGTTTCGTCTCCCTTCACTACCTGAATAATTTCTTTTATTTCATCATACATTTCTTAAATTTCTTCGTCATCTGCAGAGCTAGTTGGCATATAAACTTGTACTACTGTAGTAGGCGTGGGATTCGTGTATATCTCGGCCACAATAATGCGTTCGCTATACTGTTTGTAATAGCTTACCCGCACTCCTATTTTTTTTTATTCATTATTAAACCTACTCCTGCATTACCCCTATTTGATTTTGTGTTTATAAACCTGTATTCGCCTGACCAAAAGTCTTGTTCCTCCTGCCACCGAACTTCACTAATCCCCACTATATCTAACTTTAACCTATCCATTTCCATTTTTAAATTTTCTAACCTACCTGCCCGATTAAGGGATCTGACATTCCACGCTCCGATCCGTGGAATGCCAGTTTTCATTCTCCTGATAACGACGTCCTCCTGAATAGTATCCGCCGGGAGATCCGAATGGGGCACTATTCTACCTTCAGAATATTTTAACCAAGAGGACGCCATCAGCATTTAACCATACAGTAAAGCTGCATGCCCTCGGGAAAAGCTACGGTTGTAGTTTCCCCTTGCTGTCAGCTGTTCGCAGTACCAGCACAGCAAGGCCGATTTTGTTGATGTTACAAGGCCAGATCGGTCAATCATGCAGACTGTTGCTCCAGGAACCACTGAAATGGCTTCTGGCCCTCTTCAGGAACCACACGTTTGTCTGGCCTCTCAACATGTACCCCTCCGTTGTGGTTGCACTTACGGTACGGCTATCTGTATCGCTGAGGCACGCAAGCCTCTATTAGTTAGTATCTCCATTATCAAAGAGAGATTTGAAAGTCCGTGGATCTAACCTGTCAGTTACTAGGCTTCTACTATATTGTTTATTAAACCGAGGACCTAGAAATGATGGAGAGGGTTCGTCCCGCCGTAGACCTCAGTGGTTGACAACCCCACAACAGTCCACCTACCTCACCGTCAGCCCTCACCGGAACACAAGGTTATTGTGCGGTTCGGCCCCCAGTGCACTCCACTTCCCCCCCCCCCCCCCCTCCCCCCGGAATGTCTCATACCAGATATGAACGTTTGCGAGTGAAACAGAGGAGCGGAAGTACCAGAGTACCCTTCGCCACAAACCATATGGTGGCTGGCTGTTTGTAAATGTAGACATAGATATCAATCACGTTCCACAGAGTTCCAAGCGGAAGACCCATTTATTGCTACCAGAGAGAACGTAGCAGACACTAGAGGAGTAATCTTCTTTTTAGACGGAAAATGAGTACAATAGATTAGACGAATGTGCAGATTTTTAGATCTTAGGGTTTGTGACTTTGGAAATACAGTGTAGTATTTAGCAGAAAGTAAGTAAGTGAGTAATATTGGTAATGGCAGTAGTAGTAGTATTAGTAGTTGGAGCCCTTAGCTACAGTTCACAATGACGACGGGTCGAACTCGCGTCTGACCACCCAGATTTCTGTTTCTAGTAAATCACTTGAGGCATATACCGGAGAATTTTTCCCGATAGGGAGGACTCGATTTCCCTCCCTATGTTTCTCCAATCTGAGATTGTGATCCGTCTCTAATGAACACGTCGACGACCGGACGTTAACCCTGATCTTTCTTCTTTTTTCCACGGTATGGTAATTTCAGCGAACTAACAATTCCGCTTGTTTATCTTCCACACTCCTGTGTAATTGCCGCCGACAGTTTTACTGCAATAATTATGCGTTATCTCACAAAGTAATAAACGCGTTTCTGAGAAGCGCCTTCACGCTAATGACGTCAGTCTCCTCTGCCACGTCGTCGGGTGGAATGAAGCCAGCCGGTGCTGTGCGACCTTTAGGAAGCGCTTGCCCTCTCTCACGGGCACTTTGGGGAAAACCAGTGGTGGAAACTGTTCACCAGCTAAGAGTACTTTAGAAGGACACTTCTGTATTCTCGTCATAATGCTATTCACGTATGTTCATTACAGTAAAGAAACACTGGATTTGGTTTTTGTAAACACTGCGTCGACTGCCTAGCAGGAGCACGGTGAGCTGTGAGGTCTAGCAACACTGCATGTTGCCAGTCGTCGGGTTCCAGAATTTGCCTTTAACGTTGCTTAAGATAACTGACAAGAATAATACACAGAAGAAAGGAAAATAAAATTGAGGATGTGTTAGATGACGATCAGTTTGGCTTTAGTAAAGGTAAAGGTGGAAGGGGTTTCTTTCAATAAATGAGGATTCGCGGGACATATTTCGATTATTTGTGCAGGTTCTGGATTGCGGTCTTCACTCGCTCTCCGGTTCTGCACTGGTTGCTCCCTTCCAGTTTGATTGGCTGGGTTCCAGT
Organism: Schistocerca serialis cubense; assembly: GCF_023864345.2. Lineage (NCBI taxonomy): Eukaryota > Metazoa > Arthropoda > Insecta > Orthoptera > Acrididae > Schistocerca > Schistocerca serialis. The sequence continues at coordinate 901,435,065 of NC_064641.1, forward strand.
AATTACTACCCTGGTTCCACCTACGTTCCTGTAGCGGAAAATTTTGTCGTCTATTATCGCGCCACTGTGGGTTGTTTCCCCTATAGTTACCGTTACCGGCACAGTTATTCCTCATCTTGTTTCTGTTTCCTTGCCAATTCTGGCTTCTGTTTCTCTCTATATTCGCGCCTTGGTCTCCCTCATGCGGTTCCCTTTGCCTCTCCTTCTCACGCCCTTGCTGCTCGTTATACGCAAACTCCAGTTCCCTTAGAATGCCCTTAAATGCCTCCACCTCATTTCCGCATCTGCCAGCTAGCGTCTGCTGATATGTAAGTGGCAACTTCATTTAGCATACGTGTATAATCTCCCCAGGGCTGCACGGTTCGTCCAGATACTGATTCTTTATCAGCATTTTGTCAAAAAATTTCACAACACTTGGGAAACCTGAGCTCTCGAAGTCGCGTGCCATAAGGATTTCCTGTGTAATTCTAGCTTGGGTCTCCTTTGACCAATATCGGCTCATAAATGCGTCTCGGAACTTTTGGTAGGTTCTGCAATCTTTAGCAACACTACGCATACTTTCCGCTGATGCACCTTCCAAGTGAGCACACACAAAATCAAGTTTGTGGTGGTGGTAACGTTAGATCAAATTGTCCAATGAACGTTTTTGGATTTAACGTATTATTATCATTCTTATAGTGCTGGAACTTACGTACCGACGGAAAGTGTTTATAATCAAACTGCCTAGTTTCATCTTTCTGCGGTCGTGTTTCGATGTTTTCATACATACTTCCTGGATATCCTGTGACTCTCGCAAGCGCGTGGTGGATCGCCTAAGCGGGTAGCAATTGCTTGCGCCAGTTGTTTTGCTACTGAATTCCGCCTCCGGCAAATCACTTATTACGCGCGGCACCTCCGTACGTGTGACTCGCGGTTCATAGCTGCTCTAACGTTCTAACGGTCTGGTTTCCTGCATGCGTGCTTCATTATCACGTCGGTTCACTGCTCCTGTGACAGATACTGTGTCCCGTTGCCATACTTCCGAGGTTACCTCTTCCGTGGATACCGTCTGAATATAGGCCCCAGTTTGTCCTGTATTTGTAGAAGTTCTGTCGACTGACAGTGCCTCTACCCTACTCTTGATTTGTCGTTTAAATTCGGCAAATTCTGCCATCAGTGGTGCCTCTCCGGCTACCTCCTTCCTGCTCGACATGGTTTCCTCAATCTTTTTCACTCGCTTCTGCAGCTTATTTATATTTATTTTGCCGACCTTGGTCGTGTTATTTGTGACCACCTTCATTTCTCTTGCTATTCTCTTGGTTCTCCGCGCTATTAATTTCACCTCATTGGCGGTTCTTTTCGCTTCGGCTGTCTCTCGCTCTAACTTTTCGCGCAACGTTTTTACTTCATCCTCCACACCGCATGTCTCACGCTTTATGATGGCAAGCTGCGCCCGGGTTTCCTTTCTACACTCCTGTATGCTGCTCTGTGTTTCTCCACTCATTCTTTTCAGACTAGCTTGCGTCTCTACTTTACTTTCCTCTATGCTCCTCTGTGTTTCTTCACTGATTCTTTGCAAACTAGCTTTCGTCTCAACCCTACTCTAATTCGCCTCCTTTCTACACGTTTCAATTCCTTCCTGCATCACTTTCGTACTAACGTCTATCTTCTGCATCATACGCTCCAAGAATCGCGCGATACCTGAACCGTCAACCGCCAAGTGTCCGCAGCTCGTGGTCGTGCGGTAGCGTTCTCGCTTCCCGCACCTGGGTTCCCGGGTTCGATTCCCGGCGGGGTGGGGTTTTTCTCAGCCTCGTGATGACTGGGTGTTGTGTTATGTCCTTAGGTTAGTTAGGTTTAAGTAGTTCTAAGTTCTAGTGGACTGATGACCATAGATGTTAAGTCCTATAGTGCTCAGAGCGATTTGAACCATTTTTGAACCGCGAAGTCTCTCCTTCCCGCATGATAACTACTGTCATGACTTGCAGGTGATCTCCTGCTCATTCTTTCGTCTCCTGTCAAGTAAAGTCTAAACCCTGCTCAGTACGACAGTGTCGGACTAACCCGTTCCGATCGTCCTGTACGCACCGAGCGAGGTGGCGCAGTGGTTAGCACACTGGACTCGCATTCGGGAGGACGACGGTTCAATTCCGTCTCCGGCCATCCTGATTTAGGTTTTCCGTGATTTCCCTAAATCGTTTCAGGCGAATGCCGAGATGGTTCCTTTGAAAGGGCACGGCCGATTTCCTTCCCAATCCTTCCCTAACCCGAGCTTGCGCTCCGTCTCTAATGACCTCGTTGTCGACGGGACGTTAAACACTAACCACCACCACCACCACCACCACCTCCTGTACGCAACCCACTCATGCTTCTCGAAGGCGACGTTTGCCCCCGCGGTGGCACACTGCCGAACTCGCGCGTGCGTATCACCTGTTCAATGTGCCTGATTGCACCTCTTGGACTCGCCAATGGTCCACCAATTCCTGCATCATGCTCCATGTCGTCCGGTGACGCCATGCGCTCTGTTCGTTCCCGAAAATAGCTGTTTTCTCTTTCGAATTCCGCTGCCGCTAATTCGTGTAAGATGTCGCTGCTTCCTCTCATGACTGCCATTCTGTCAACCCCTGTTGCGCCCTGAACTGTCTCTATTTAGCACGCCTTAGCCCTCGTAATCATCTACGTTTCCTTACCCACTAACGTTAAACACTAACAAAACTTTACACACAAAATACACATTATAATCATTAACTCCCAATATCTCTGCAATATTCACGAACAGGATACCCAACAAATCCCACAAATCTTCCCGATCTCTGCGGATCCTATTCCTAACCAATTACTCTCATTATTTCCTTAATCCAAATTATTTATTCAATCTGTGACAAAACACAGAACACGAAGCAACACAGTAATCCCAACAACAACAAATTAACGGCGCGCCAGCAATACATAGAAACACTGAAACAAATACACAAACACAAATGTAAAGAAAAAACCTCGCACAAATAACTGCCGCCATGATTACTAATCAGAAGATTACAGCCGTCTACGCATCCTAGGCAGGGTCAGCCACGTGGAAGGAGTATCTTTCTATAAAATGATTCTTAGGGGACCCTAGGCGAGTCAGCGAAATGTGGGGGGCTTTAACAGGTATGCTTTTACTTGTTCACTTTGCCTACTGGTTCGGGTCGTTGGCTGTGGCTGAAGGCCTGTTATGAGACCCAACCTGTTAATTAAAACTGCCCCTTCACTAATTTTGATTAATATTTAATAACTAACTGATCACTGCTAAACAAACTAGGATAGCACTGAACACATTTATTGAACACCAATCTTCCTAACGTGAAACTGAACAATGACATATATTTGTAAATGATAAAATTAAGCTAGTAATGGCAATAACCCTTAAATTCCAAAACTAACTCTTAAGGTCGGATAACGCATCTGTACTTGTTATTTTCTACTCCCTCCCATTGTCAGATGGCATAAAATACGTCAGACAAACCTACTTCAATGACCAAATTCTCAATAAGAGCGTGGCTGGAAAACTGAGCTCTGGCAATCACAGGCGTGCGTAATATCGGATTAAATGCCGAAGCTGAGCATCTCGTTACTCAGTGCAGCGTCGTGGACAGGTCAGCAAGCTGCAGATGGCGTCTACGTCGTCGAGAAGCCTCAGCTGCAACAAAAATGAATTTATTTTCACGACCTGTCTTCCTGTTAGTAAACTCCTATTCAAAAGCTAATTCTGCTTTTTTTCCAATCGTCTCGCACTCGTTAAGACGGGACTCACCAGCCCAAAGGCGGAATCAGTAACGTCTTTAATAAAGTGTGGCTCAAGGAAATTGCTCTGCTCCTGTCTGCTTCCTGTGAGACAGTATTCCCAACCGTATTAGCGGAATGAGCCTGTTCTAACAGTAAAACATGACAGTACCCCTAACTGAATACTAGTTTCAGTTGCAGCTGGCAGACTTATTCAATGTTCTGCACAGCACACTGAAAAGAATTTACTCTCCTACAGCAGAGCTGAAAGCATGACGTCCGCTCATTACAGGAGCTAAGACGCTTCTCCCCGATAACAGCTCCAAAAGCTTCCCTCTGCATAGATCAGCACCCCCACGCTATTTTTAGAGCTGGCCAATCCCGTGGCTCTAGACCAGCACAGTTCGCTCCCACTATTATTTCCTGGCTTCTTCCAGCCAATAAAAACATTCTGCGCCTTTCTGCGCCTAGAATGTTCTGGAACAAACTGAAACCCACCAATCCTGTCTCTCTGTTCGCCCTCGCGCGGGAAAAGGTCGTTGCACTAGCTTAACCGCGTTCCTTACAAAGCCCCAAAAAACGTTAAGATTCGTGGGAAGGGGGCGCCAGCTCATCTCGACGTAGTGGCGTCGGCGTAACGCCCAGCGCCAACGAGGCGCAGTCCCACGAAGGCCTGCCTCTGTTGTCGTGGCAATGGGTGCCTACCTGCTCCAGCGGCGCGTCTCCCCCAGTGGGACGCTTTCGCATGCCGACTCGTAATGGTCGGTTGTAAACTTCCTCACCCCTCTGCTCTGCCTTTGAGCAGTGCCGCTCGTCCTCCAGCTAAACTCCGTGAAAATATCACCTGAACCCTGACTTCATGCAACATGCGAATTTCTTAAAGTTAATACGCGTCTTATGCCGTCTGATACTCCCTATATTAATTTCAATAGGCTGATTGCCTGATAAATAACATAATAAGCGATATCTAACTCGTCTTTGCAACAATTATTATATTACAGTAAGGTGCAAAATACTGCTACCTTACAAAGGCACCAGAGAGGCAGTTCTGACATTGCGGGTGATGGTGGAAGCGAAACTAAATAGGATTTGTTGACCTGGAAAAAGCTGTCGACAATGTAAAATGGTGAAAGCTGATCGAAATTCTGAGAAAAATTGGGGTAAGCTATAGGGTGAGACGGGTAATATACAATATGTACAAGAGACAAGAGGGAATAATAAGAGTGAACGACAAAGAAGTGAGTGCCCGGATTAAAAAGGGTGTAACACTGGTATTTAGTCTTTCGAGGCAACTGTTCAATCTGTACATCGAAGAAGCAATGATGGAAATAAAAGAAAGGTTCAGGAGTGGGATTAAAATTCAAGGTGAAAGGATATCAATGATGTGATTCGCTAATGACATTGCTGTACTGAGTGAAAGTGAAGAAGAATTACATGATCTGCTGAATGGAATGAACGGTGTACTGAGTACCGATTATGGAATGAGAGTACTTCGAAGAAAGACGAAAGTAATGTGAAGTAGCAGAAATAAATAGTTCAAATGGCTCTAAGCACTATGATCTGAGGTCATCAGTCCCCTAGACTTAGAACTACTTAAACCTAACTGACCTAAGGACGTCACACACATCCATGCCCGAGGCAGGATTCGAACCTGCGACCGTAGCAGCCGCGTCATTCCAGACTGAAGCGCCTAGAACCGCTCCGTCACAGCGGCCGAGGAGAAATAAGAACGGCGAGAACTTAATATCAGGATTGATGGTCAGGAAGTAGACGAAGTTAAGGGATTCTGCTACCTAGGCAGCAAAATAACCAGTGTCGGACGGAGCAAGGAAGATATCAAAAGCAGATTAGCAGTGGCAGAGAGGGTATTCCTGGCCAAGAGAAGTCTACTAATATCAAATATCGGCCTTAATTTGAGGCAGTGGCGTAGCGTGGTTGTAAAGGTTGGGGAGACTCTACATTTATTATAGGGAGACAAAATAGTACAATAAACAACAATTTAAACAAAGGAAACAAAATGCATCAAATAAAACATCAAAACTACTACTACTACTACTGCTACTTCGACCACTACCGCCGCCACTAATAATAATAATAATAACTAACTTGTTCAAGAAACGATGACAAATTTTTAGAACTGCAGCAGCAAGAGAAGAAGCACTTATATTTTTTGTACACAAGTGCAACGCGCCTTTTCTTTCCACGAATGAGTCTATAACTCGGTCTACAAATATCTGATCACTGGATAGCTCTCGAAGTAATGTCTTATCTATTACTAACGTGCTCAAACACGACAGCCGGGTGTTGGACATCGAATTCCTTAAATAATTCTTCACTCGTTTAAGAGCACTCATGCTTCGTTCACTGCTTGCTGTAGTTACGGGTAGGGTCAAAACCGAACGCAAGTTTCTTCATAAACAGAGTCTAAATCATTGTTGACAATGTACTTTAAGAGGATTCTTGGAGATTAGTGTTTTTCACATCAGCGTATATGTTACACAGTGCATTTTCAAGTTGCGCTTGTTTGAAAAAAGGGTACTGTTCTAATAACTAAAGCAGTTTCAACTTTGGGAATTCTTTTTGATAGTTCGGGAAACACTTTTCATTCAAAAGTTCACAAACAGAATTTGGGGAAACTCTTGAAATCTTCTTTCCATCTGAACAAATGGCAAATCCAGTATCTCGTAAGTTAGTGCCCTGAGAGATGTCTTTTGATTGTCACGGAATGATTAGTTGCCATTCAAACACAAACTGCATTTAATGCATTCATCAACGAATGTTTCCGTTCTTAATTGTCGTAAGTTTCTCAAAACAGTTCTTATTTCGTCGTGACAAGCAGTTATACTGACAGATTTTGATTGAAGAACATTAAAGAAATGAACAACATAAACAAAGCACCCTCGGTAGAAACAAGGCAAGTAGACAAAAGTAGGATCATCCATCCATCGTTTCATTCTCACAGCACAGCTCAAAGATTCTGGGTCCCACTGATAGTCTGTATCATCAATTGTATAATTAAAAACACTATATAGCTCTGAGAAATGACTAGATATTGTTGAAACTGCCCTGGAATGAAAGCTCCAGCGAGTGTTGCTTGCACGTGGCAGTTTAATTCCTTTCTCAGTTAACAATACAGTTAGTTTTGATGATTTGCTGAAAAACGAATGGAATGCAGTAAAATCACTTACAAACATGCGTACTTGTCGTATGATTTTGGAGGCATGTAACAGTACCAAATTCAGTTAATGTGCGTAACAATTAATAAACAGCGCATAGGGACAGAATTGATTCACCAATTGTTGTAGTCCTCTTTCTCTGCCCCCCTACTGAAGCGCCATCGTTATGTTTGACTAACCACTTTTCATTCCACATTCCATTCTTTCAGTAGTGCATAACTAATGTTTGACAAACTTTCAGCAATTTTATCTCCAGAAACATCGTAAAATCCAACGAATCTTTCCTCAATTTTGTCTGCAATGCAGTATCTGAATATTATACTCATTTGCTTCTTGCATGACACGTCTAATATTTCATCAGCTTGAATCGAAATGAAATTGCAGTTCTGAATTTCAGATTTTATTTTCTCATTAACTGCCAGAGTTATGATTTCTATTACATCATTCTGTATATCTGGAGAAGTTCCTTTAAAGGTTGAAGATGATGACAGATGGTCTTGGATTAACTGCTCTCCCCAGATAGTTACCACTGTAGCTGGAGTATTCATCTTCTCGATGGCCGCGAAAGGCTAGTTCTTGGTTACAAAGAGATACAATTGCCTGAATAATACAAGCCAATACTTTCCTGTTGGATGCAACTTGTTCGTTGAATTTTATTGGTGTCAGACGAGCGATTTCAGAAAGGGCGTGCACAATTCTACAAATATTGCAAAACTTGCGCTGTATCGAGCTAAAAATTGCTTATTTTCTGTCTTTCTCGAGTTATTATGTTTGTCAGTCATTGACGCTGAAGCTGCTTTATGGATTTGGATTAACTTTGGAATGGACATAGCCTATATCCTGAACTTACACATAGGCTATCTTTTATACTGAAAAAAAAATCACTGTTTCAGTGGTATGGTCCAACGTGACAACTGTTCCTTTGGAATGTGTAACGCGACTAAAAAGTCATCGATGAAAATAACTACCAAGTGAATGCGGTAAGTTCAGCGTAGGGATTAGCTTTTAGCTATTTTGACAAATTAAGTAAATACATCACTTTTAAGTAAATACATAAATCTAAGACAGGAGAAATATTCCTGTAGGATAAAATCATCACTAAACTCTGCAACAATGTAACATGCGCATGAAAATATTTCGCAGCGTGTAGAATGTTTTAGAAGCGTATTGAATTGTGATATAGTCGGAATTTTTAAACAATGACGTGGCTTTTCTGTTTGGATTTCAATGATTTATAATGTTTTTGCTTATTTCATTTCCTTCTAACGTTTCGACATGTTTTGAACTTGGTTTTTGGAATATGAGTTGTGAGCGACATGCATTCTGTCAGGTTCCCGCATCATCGTCTTTTTCTTCTTCTTTCCCCCAATGTGTGGTTTTTTGGGTCGCAGGTGGCCTACAAGAGATACCTACAAGAGATAACAAGGGATAACTTGTGCGATGACGTTTTTGCGTGGATATTGAGTTTCATGTTTAGCATTTCTTTATAAATAACTGTTTAATGGTGGGTAACACCACTGGACGCAGCTAGTTGCGAATATAGCACTAAGTTTTTGGTTCATCTATATCACCTCGACACTAAAGTAATCTGATTTTTAGGTTTCCGTTTCATCCAGACATTTTTCTGTTCTACATGTCACAATGAACGGCTTGATTTTGTGGTTGTTGTAGTGGTCTTGTTGAATGCTTTATTGATTCAGCTCTCCACGCTTGCAGCGCAGAGGTCTTCTTCTGTTATTGCACCTTATGTCCATCTTAGCCTTTTTGATGTCCCAGTGTATTTCTTATCAACTGATCGCTTTTTTCAGTCAAGTTATGCAACAAGTTTTATTTTTTTTCCTTTCCAGTTCGGTTCAGTGCTATTTACCAGTTCTACCCATCTAATATTCAGCTTTCACCTGTAGCATAACATTTTTAAACCTTCTATTGTCTCTCCAAACTGTGTATCGTCCTAGTTTCACTTCTATGTAATATTACACTGGAGACAAACACTTTCAAGAAAGACCTAACACATTTATATTGCGTATTAATACATGTCTCTTGTACGGAAAAGTTTTCCTTGCAATAACATCATACGCTATCCTCGCAACATGTCCAGCCTATTGTAGCTGATTAACCTTCGCTTTTTGTTCATTATTGGGTTGATGCATCATAATGTGTACATCTTCATTTTCCAATCTTCTCCACCTTTTTTCTTCCTTCACTGGCCCAAATATCTTTCTCATAATGTTTCTCTCAAACAATATCAGTTTTCCTCTGTAATTCTTGTACTGGTGTTACTCAGTGTCCCTCAATACTTATTGGTCCTTCAGCGCTCTTATAGAGACCAACATTCTTCCGTAAGAAATGGCATTACGATCCTGGCACTAGGATCCCATCAGCGGCTTCCATTTTACAGCCTAAGGACCGTTTCTTTTTTAATGACGCTAATAGTCTTCTCTCACTGAACATGAACAATTGTGAAGGTTAAAACAAAAACAGAGGGACGCAGGTAAACTGAGTTATCAAGGCGCTGTGTCAATGGGCATAAGTTAAGCTTGCCATCGCCTGGAAGATGACACAATCCTTCACGTGCTATGCCCTATGAATAATACCTCCAATAAGCAAACTACTTTTATTGAGTCATGATTCAACATCATCTTCCTAACGCATAAACATGAGAATGGAAAAGAAAATTAAATATATAGTATACGACGATCAGTTTGGGTTTAGGAACAGTAAGAGCACTTCAAAGGCAGTTCTGACGTTGCGATTAATAATGAAAGCAAGTCTTAGGAAAAGTCATATAGATTCATTGCATTTCGCGACCTCGGAAACGTGTTCGACAGTGTAAAACGGTGCAAGATATTCGAAATTCTGAGAGAAATAGGAGTAAGCTACAGGGAACGACGGATAATATATAGTATGTACAAGAACAAAGAGGATCAACAAGAATGAAAGAGCAAGAACGAGGTACTCAGTTTAAAAGTGGTGTGAGGCAGAGAAGTAGTCTTTCGCTTCTACTATTCCGTCTATACAGCGAAAAATCGGTGGCCGAGATAAAAGAAGTTTCAGGAGTAAGAATGAAATCCAGGCTGAAAAGATATCAGTGGTAGGATCTGGTGATGACATTTCCATCCTGAGTGAAAGTGAAGAAAGATTAAAAGACGAATAGAACGAACTGCTTAATGAGTACGGAATGTGGATTGAGAGAAACAGGTGAAAGACGAAAGCAGTGTGGAATATCAAAAATGAGATAAGCAATAAACTTGTTAAAATTGGGGACCACGATCTACTCGGAATAAAGGAATTCCTACCAGGAAGGAAAATAACACGCCAGACGAAGCGAGGACATCAAAAGCAGAGTATCAAAGGAAAGGAGGGCATTCCTGGCCAAATGAAGTTCGCTTGTATCAAACATCAGCCTTACTCTTAGAAAGAAATTTCTCAGAAAGTAAGTTTCAAGCACAGCATCGTGGAAAGTAAATCGCTGATTGCGGAAAAATCTGAATAGAAGATAATTTGAGCTCTGTCGTGTGGTACTTAGGAGAGTGTTGGAAATTAGGTGGACTGATGAGATAACGTTCTCCACAGAACCAATGATGAGAGAAGCACATGGAAAATACTCTCAAGAGGGAGGGACAGGATGCTAAGACACGTGTTAAGACGTCAGATAAAATCAATGATTCTAGAGGGAGCCGTAGAAAGCAAAAGTTGTAGGGGGATGACATTTGGTGGAATGTACAGAACACATGACTGACGACGCTGGGTGGAATTGCTACTTTGTGACGAGGAGGTTGGTACAGGATAGAATACCGTTGCATGCTAACACAAACCAGTGAAAAGAGAGGTGAAAACAATGAGAAATATTCGTATTGTGAGAACAGCATAATGCTGCGATTCTGAAATGTATGGACGAATGTAATTTTTTTTCTTATGCTAAATAAAAAAGTAGTGAACATTTGTTATTATTTCCATATCACATCCAACAGTATCAGAAACTGTAAACATAAAAGAAATACAGCATGTCACCATCGTCTATAGAGCCTCATTAACGAAAATTTCTAAGCCAACTTGAATTGGCCGGTCCGTAAAGGGGGAGTCGAGGCGATTTGTGCCAAATCTGACGAAAGTATGCAATGGTAGCGCAGGTGTAGGTGTTTCGGGGCACGCCGTACTGCGCACATTGCTGAACATTCAGCTCGGCAGCAGACAACCCCTACGACATTGTCAGTTACGATTGCAGTGGGCGTAGAGATTCATTGTGAATAAATGGAAACATTTCGCCTGTCCTACGATCACGTTACCTGATACACCAGGTCGATCGTTGTGTCCAGATAGTACAGCATTCAGACGAAAGGCTGATCGGGACAAGCAACGCGTTACGACGCAGCCCGGTGGGGCCAGTATCATGACATGGGGAACCTTCACCTGGGCACCCACTGGACCTGTAGGTATAATCTTCGGTACTGTGACATCTGCACACTACGCGAAAATTACTGCAGACAGCCTGCATCCTTTCGTGCTTGATATGTTTCACGGCGGCGATGGCATCTTCCAGCAGGATAACTGTCCGTGTCACAAGACCAGATGCTAAAGTGCTTTGAGGAATATGGTAACTAACACACGTTGATACTCAGGCCAGCATATTTGCGTGGTCTGTCTCCGATGGAACTCCTCTGGGAAATACAGGGCGCCAGCTACGTGTCGAACAGCTATCGGCCGATAATTTACATGAATCTACAGGAATACAGACATACGTCCAGGAACCTTCCAAGAACTTTCAGAATCCATATCACGCCGAATCGTGCCTTGTTCACAGGTAACATCGTACTACCCTGAGAGAGGGATTGTCGACAGTAATCTGCCATGAATCGGGTGGAGGTCCATGTGTGACAGTCAGGGAGGACATGCTTAGGTGCGCCGAATTATAAGTGCTCAGCACATAATTATGACCTCTCGGGTTATGGCGTTAAAGAAGATTCCGCCAGAAGCAGAGCGAGCACTCAGTTTAAAAACCGACAGCACGAACCCACGAAGAGTGTTTGTAAATTAGTTGTATAAAGTAAACATTTACTGTAAAAAAGACAGATAACTTACAGAAATATCTGATACACCGCCGAATGCAGTATATCTTCAAGTTTACTGTACAAATGTTCAGTGTGGCTACCTGTTGTAACACGGTAAACGTCCCGTCGGCGATCAGTTTCCTGCCAAATCCTATGAAGCAAGTCTTTATGTGTGCTGGCAAGCGCTTGTGTTATCTGTTGTCAGAGATGGCCGACGTTTTCCGGCAGAGGAGGAACAAACACTCTGTCTTTAATGTGACCGTATACAACGAAGTCCACTGAGAATAAACAGGGTAATCTTGGTGGTACAGATATTGTTCCACCTCGTCCAATCCAAATCGCCACATTCCTGTACAGGTACGCGACAACTTCACAACGAAAATGTGGTGGCTTGCCTTCTTGCTGGAAAATAAATACTGTGCCCGTATCCTGTTGTAATGGAGGCATTAGACTATGTTCAAGCATGTCCAGATACGACATGCAAGTTACAGGTGCCTCGAAAAGAAAAAAATGACCGTAAATCTTGTTACAGCTTGCAGTGAAAGAAATATTTACCTTAGGAAATCCTGTAAATGTTAGATTATGTGACGTGGTTTCTTCTCACACCAAATCCGAACATTATGCCCTTTCCCTTTGCAGCAGGTATGGAAGGTAACTTCGTCACTGAACACAATTTTATTAAGAAAATCATCTTCAGTATGCATTTATTTACACAATTCTAAACCAAACTCAGCTCGTTTTTCTTTGTGACTTTCTCTTAAAGCTTGCAACAGGTCCAATTTATGGGGTATAATGACAGGCGTTTAAGTATCACCTTCCACACTGTAACACTAGCCATATTCAATTCTAAGCTGCAACGTCTCGTTGATTTACCTGGGCTATGAATATAAGGCGCCAGCGGCCTAACCCCAGTGATAACACAAGTACCACAGGTAACAGATCACCGACGATAAGCGCTGTTGGGCTTGGCTGGGACTTGGATATGTCACCGTCAGGGGCCACTCAGCCCTTTGGAGGCCAATTGAGGAGCTACTTGATTGTGGACTAGCGGCTCAAGTCACGAAAACAGACAAGAGAGCGGTGTGCTGACCACATGCCCCTCCGTTCAGCATCCACTGACTCCTAAAAGCTGAGGATGACACGGCGACCGATCGGTACCATTGGGCTTTCACAACCTGTTCTGATGATGTTTGTTTGCTTGTATGAACGTAAGACTGTCGAACTTATTCAACTGCTGCATCAGAGGCTGCTGACACATCCTGATCTGGTTTTCTATGTTATACACAGCCAGTTTCCGTGATAAGATTGTGCCACATAATAACAGTTTGTCTTTGAGATGGTGGCTTCCGGTATTTAGTCTTACATTTTCTCTGCACTGTGGAAGCGGATGTGTATTAACGAAATCATACATAGCACAGCGCACACTCTGCAGCGTTATACGACTCCATGATGACTGTTGGAATAATTCATACGCCCATCTCACCTAGCGGGAACGACGGGAACTAACAGTATTAGCCGGGAATAAAACTTGATATACTGCATTCAGTGTTGTGTCAAACTACCTACCGTTCCTGTTTCTATCAAACAACTTTGGCACATCCTTAGTCCATTCGGGTGCAGTCGATTCTAGCCCTTGCCAGTCTTTCAAGGACTTCAGAAGTTTCTATGAAATCAACCAATTATGAGTCCCAGGTCAAATCTCAACGTAGAGCATGGAGTGTCATTGTGATGCTTGTATTTCTTTCGTCGCAAATGATATCGTCCACTCATGTTCAATTGCAGCATATATGTTCTCTTTTCTACAATATTGTTTGGATCTACTGCCAGTAAGAATAGTTATACTCTCCATCTTATCACCATATGTGCAAATAACTTCTTCTGTATTTTTTAACTCTTTATACTTAGTTTGGATGTTGGTTAAATAGTGTAACAGTTATTTTCAGATGGTTTCTCCAATTTGTGAGGCTCATTTCGTTGTGAACAGAGCGCTGAGAACGTCTGACACAGTCAACAGCGCAGTAACCCGCCCAGAGACGTCGTAACGTAGCAAACTTTATAGCGTCATCGCGGGATATATCGCCCTGTAGCTATACGTAATGCAGATTTTGTGCCCAAAGAGATGACACTGAATGCACCCTTGCTATTACACTCCTCTACAGCATCTGTGCAACATTATGCAGTTTACAAGAAACTAAACTAGAGGGTGATCATTGTTATGGACTAGCTAATAAAATTACAACTCAGTCTTCAGTTTAATTTTGTACTTTGTCTTTTGCTGTAACAAAATGTTTTCATTGCTATTTAATGTTGCGTTTTGTCATTTCTCAGTTGGTAAATCTTAACCGCAGTCGCCTTCAATAAAAGCGCTTGACAACTTCCTATTCCATGTTCACGAAGTTTACGTCCATCTTTCTCTTGGTCGACATGTGCCACTCCTTCCTCTCGTATGCGCCTCAGGTTTTTTTGGCACTCTTTCTACTCTCATTCTGTTGGCAACTTCATCTCCACCCAATTCTACTTTCAGCAGTTTCCACGTTAGTAGCGTGTACATTCAACTCATGTGGAATGTCTTCATCTCCAATTAAATCTCTCATAGTGCAGTCCTTCAATCTCCTCAAGATCGTTATCTCTCCTGCCTGTATTTTGTTATCACCTTTCTTCTTATTTATCGAACACTCCCTATGATAGAACAGTAGAGGTTGCGCCATAGTTTCCTGAAGTTTAATTCTTGTATCTTGTCTGGTTTTGTAGTTACGTCTTCTGTTTACTGCTCGATTTTTTCCTAGAACTTCGGGAAGCTTTATATTTGTACCATTATCGTAATGGTAACTCGTGTCGCAGCCGAGATAGTTCACGCACATCTTCAACTACTTTATTACTATTTCCTATTCCGGACCGTATACAGAAATTACTTTGGAAATCGTAAAATTCGTCCTGTGTAACGAAATTTTATGTTTTGCTCTGAATGTATTTAGTTTAGCCGATGTTCTGCTATCTTCACTTCCTTGTGTCATTACTTTATCCTTTGCAAACAGTAATGCGCTTACACGAGTTAGCGAAGACTTTAAGTCAGAGAGATGCAATACCGCTTCGTGGCGTGCTACAAGCCGATAAGAGACGAATAGAAAATCACTGTACCGAAGGTACGGACCGCAAATGGGAAAATATACTGGCATAAGCGACTTTGACAAAAGGCGCATAGCTACTTTACCTTGCCTGGGAACAAGCATCTTGCTGAAGTCAAAGCCGGTGTTGTCGTGAGTGCCTATGTAAAGCAGTTGAAGGACGGAGAAACCACGAGAAGGCAACAAGAAGTTGGTTGTCGAAGCCTCATCACAGTAGGTGGAGGTCGGAAGGCTTGCCCGCGCACTAGAACAGAATAGACGGCAAACTGTCGCAAGTGCAGGCACTAGTGTTTCGAAGCACACCGTTCAGTACGGGTCAGTAGCGGAAGAAGCCTATGTGTTCCCATGTTGACCCACCGATACTATCAATAACGATTGTAGAGGGCACGGAATCACGTAGACTGGAACGTGTATCAACGGAAACGTCTCGGCCGGTCGGATGAGTCACTTTTTTGTTTACACCAAATCGATGGTCTTGTCCACATATGTCGTCATCACGGCGACAGGCTGCTTGGGTCATGCATCGTTACCACGGACGCAGGTAGGTGCGGCCCCTATTATGCTAAAAGGGACGTTCACCTGGACTTCCATGGAACCTGTGATAGTAATCGAAAGCACTGTGGCAGGTGTCCATTACGTG
The DNA here is from genome assembly GCF_023864345.2 of Schistocerca serialis cubense. Lineage (NCBI taxonomy): Eukaryota > Metazoa > Arthropoda > Insecta > Orthoptera > Acrididae > Schistocerca > Schistocerca serialis. The sequence continues at coordinate 901,450,795 of NC_064641.1, forward strand.
AACATCATTGCTGGCCACCTGTATTACTTCAGTTTTTGATGCCCACAGCTGTGACATTTTCCAGCGGGGTAACTGTCAGTGTCACAAGGCCAGAATCGTAGTACAGTGTGAAACACTGGCGCTTTATTAATTGTTTACGATGTGTGCACACATCTGGTGTCACTTGCTTCTCGAAACCTAGCAAGGGGTTGTCGAATCTATGTCACGCAGAATAGCTGCTGTATTGCCTTACAAAGATGGACCAACACGGTATTAAGCAAGTGATCATGACGTTTCGGCTCATCAGTGCATATCAAAATTGTAAATCGTGTCGCAGCCGAGGTAGAATAAGACACCACTTCAGTTATCGATTGTTAACTATTATGTACTGTGTTTAATGTTGTTTTCAGCCACCGCACCTTTAAAAAATGGTTCAAATGGGTCTGAGCACTATGGGACTCAACTGCTGTGGTCATCAGTCCACTAGAACTTAGAACTACTTAAACCTAACTAACCTAAGGACATCACACACACCTATGCCCGAGGCAGGATTCGAACCTGCGACCGTAGCAGCACGGCCACCGCTGCCGGCCGCACCTTTAAAGCTCGAAAAACATGTCTCTTGTAAGCTGTGTTTTATTCTGAGCTAACCCGCGGTTTTCGAGAACATTCTCTCAAGCGGTTCATGAAGCGAGCAAGTCTGCCGTTCTGTTTCCAACTACATTGTCTCCTCCGCACATGTCAGGATTAAATGTAAACCTGACTTGATTTATATCTTAACTCGTGTATCCATGTTCCGCAGCTAGTTGCTACCATTACGATGTTTAATTACGTCTACACACAAATGCTTTTATCATGACAACCTGACATGTTCCTCATTATGCATGGTATGAAGTGCGACAGAAGTTATGTCGCTTGTCTCGTACACACAAGGAGCAAATGTAAAACTTCCTTCTAAGCAGCCATCATACGCAGTCTCGTCAAATCACTCACGGTTACGTCGGAAAGGATATAGTCGAATGCCACTGTCGGCTGCTTTCTCCATTTCGTAGCTGAGCGAATATTCCGACTTTATTGGCCTGGACGTCGACGAGGCGCCAGATTCAAGCATTTCGTTTTTTTATCTTCACCCTGTTGTATTGAGGCATCGTCAATTAGTTTTGTTCTTTGCTGCTGGATTGGCTCTGTAGATTACCAAAGACTAATGTTGTAGAGAACTGGGGCATGTGTTTCTACGTACTGTTTTGCTATATTTTTCTTTTGCAAATTTGAATATTTTTGTTTATATCAGAAAATATATTGACAGACTATCCCACTACGTGGAATCCGCTGCAAACAAGATGAAAGAGATTTTGAAATGAAAAAAAAAATGATAAAAAAGGGAATGCAGATTGGGTTTAACGTCAACATCGAGGCCATTACAGACGGCACATAGTAACATTCTTCTCGTAAAATGGTGTCCGTTAGAGTGCATGTGATTTTGCTAGCAGCAGTTGACATTAAAATTCCACTACAAATTCTCTGATTACATATGCTATGTACGCAAAATCAATAAACCTCATAGGAAATAATATTATTACACATACGACACTCCACAGGGATGATTTGTCACAGAAGCGTATACGTAACGCAGCGAAAGTTCTTTTGCCATCCGAAATTGTCTACTATTGTTGTGACCTAGTAATGCAACATTGTCACAGACCATAGCGAGACGACAAAATACACTCCTGGAAATGGAAAAAAGAACACATTGACACCGGTGTGTCAGACCCACCATACTTGCTCCGGACACTGCGAGAGGGCTGTACAAGCAATGATCACACGCACGGCACAGCGGACACACCAGGAACCGCGGTGTTGGCCGTCGAATGGCGCTAGCTGCGCAGCATTTGTGCACCGCTGCCGTCAGTGTCAGCCAGTTTGCCGTGGCATACGGAGCTCCATCGCAGTCTTTAACACTGGTAGCATGCCGCGACAGCGTGGACGTGAACCGTATGTGCAGTTGACGGACTTTGAGCGAGGGCGTATAGTGGGCATGCGGGAGGCCGGGTGGACGTACCGCCGAATTGCTCAACACGTGGGGCGTGAGGTCTCCACAGTACATCGATGTTGTCGCCAGTGGTCGGCGGAAGGTGCACGTGCCCGTCGACCTGGGACCGGACCGCAGCGACGCACGGATGCACGCCAAGACCGTAGGATCCTACGCAGTGCCGTAGGGGACCGCACCGCCACTTCCCAGCAAATTAGGGACACTGTTGCTCCTGGGGTATCGGCGAGGACCATTCGCAACCGTCTCCATGAAGCTGGGCTACGGTCCCGCACACCGTTAGGCCGTCTTCCGCTCACGCCCCAACATCGTGCAGCTCGCCTCCAGTGGTGTCGCGACAGGCGTGAATGGAGGAACAAATGGAGACGTGTCGTCTTCAGCGATGAGAGTCGCTTCTGCCTTGGTGCCAATGATGGTCGTATGCGTGTTTGGCGCCGTGCAGGTGAGCGCCACAATCAGGACTGCATACGACCGAGGCACACAGGGCCAACACCCGGCATCATGGTGTGGGGAGCGATCTCCTACACTGGCCGTACACCACTGGTGATCGTCGAGAGGACACTGAATAGTGCACGGTACATCCAAACCGTCATCGAACGCATCGTTCTACCATTCCTAGACCGTCAAGGGAACTTGCTGTTCCAACAGGACAATGCACGTCCGCATGTATCCCGTGCCACCCAACGTGCTCTAGTAGGTGTAAGTCAACTACCCTGGCCAGCAAGATCTCCGGATCTGTCCCCCATTGAGCATGTTTGGGACTGGATGAAGCGTCGTCTCACGCGGTCTGCACGTCCAGCACGAACGCTGGTCCAACTGAGGCGCCAGGTGGAAATGGCATGGCAAGCCGTTCCACAGGACTACATCCAGCATCTCTACGATCGTCTCCATGGGAGAATAGCAGCCTGCATTGCTGCGAAAGGTGGATATACACTGTACTAGTGCAGACATTGTGCATGCTCTGTTGCCTGTGTCTATGTGCCTGTGGTTCTGTCAGTGTGATCATGTGATGTATCTGACCCCAGGAATGTGTCAATAAAGTTTCCCCTTCCTGGGACAATGAATTCACGGTGTTCTTATTTCAATTTCCAGGAGTGTAGCTGCTGCCTATAACGTCTAGAGCTAAATTTTGCTTCAGTACAATAAAAATAAATTACTAATGCTAAAAATGGTTTGAATTAATTGGTCAGAGAAGAGGTGGCTCTAATTGGGCTATAGATCTACTTAAAACGATAATAATTAGTTTAATTACATTGGCAAAAGGCATTAGTGCAAGACTGATGGTTACTCCTCAATAATACCAGATTGAAAAATCATACTTCATTTAAACTCAATTTGTAAAAGGAACGAAAAAACAGACTCACACACACACACACACACACACACACACACACACACACACACACACACACAGAGCAGGAATACGAAATGGCGTGTGAGGGGTTCATGAGCAGGCGACACTCCGCTAGTTGTTTGCAACTGGCTGCGAATCTGGATGGGATGGGGTGCGTGTTCGGATGGTGGATGCAAATAAGGCGACTGCACAATCTAGCGGGAGATACGGTTCGGGCCCAAGTCCGGCACGAAGATCCCGTGTTTCCACTAATCCATTTCACTGACAAAATGCAGAGAATCTCACTGAAATACATACACACTCACTCACTCACACACACACACACACACACACACACACACACACACACACACACACACACATATATATATATATATATATATATATACATATACATATATATATATATATATATATATATATATATATATATATACACTCCTGGAAATTGAAATAAGAACACCGTGAATTCACTGTCCCAGGAAGGGGAAACTTTATTGACACATTCCTGGGGTCAGATACATCACATGATCACACTGACAGAACCACAGGCACATAGACACAGGCAACAGAGCATGCACAATGTTGGCACTAGTACAGTGTATATCCACCTTTCGCAGCAATGCAGGCTGCTATTCTCCCATGGAGACGATCGTAGAGATGCTGGATGTAGTCCTGTGGAACGGCTTGCCATGCCATTTCCACCTGGCGCCTCAGTTGGACCAGCGTTCGTGCTGGACGTGCAGACCGCGTGAGACGACGCTTCATCCAGTCCCAAACATTCTCAATGGGGGACAGATCCGGAGATCTTGCTGGCCAGGGTAGTTGACTTACACCTTCTAGAGCACGTTGGGTGGCTCGGGATACATGCAGACGTGCATAGTCCTGTTGGAACAGCAAGTTCCCTTGACGGTCTAGGAATGGTAGAACGATGGGTTCGATGACGGTTTGGATGTACCGTGCACTATTCAGTGTCCCCTCGACGATCACCAGTGGTGTACGGCCAGTGTAGGAGATCGCTCCCCACACCATGATGCCGGGTGTTGGCCCTGTGTGCCTCGGTCGTATGCAGTCCTGATTGTGGCGCTCACCTGCACGGCGCCAAACACGCATACGACCATCATTGGCACCAAGGCAGAAGCAACTCTCATCGCTGAAGACGACACGTCTCCATTCGTCCCTCCATTCACGCCTGTCGTGACACCACTGGAGGCGAGCTGCACGATGTTGGGGCGTGAGCGGAAGACGGCCTAACGGTGTGCGGGACCGTAGCCCAGCTTCATGGAGACGGTTGCGAATGGTCCTCGCCGATACCCCAGGAGCAACAGTGTCCCTAATTTGCTGGGAAGTGGCGGTGCGGTCCCCTACGGCACTGCGTAGGATCCTACGGTATTGGCGTGCATCCGTGCGTCGCTGCGGTCCGGTCCCAGGTCGATGGGCACGTGCACCTTCCGCCGACCACTGGCGACAACATCGATGTACTGTGGAGACCTCACGCCCCACGTGTTGAGCAATTCGGCGGTACGTCCACCTGGCCTCCCGCATGCCCACTATACGCCCTCGCTCAAAGTCCGTCAACTGCACATACGGTTCACGTCCACGCTGTCGCGGCATGCTACCAGTGTTAAAGACTGCGATGGAGCTCCGTATGCCACGGCAAACTGGCTGACACTGACGGCAGCGGTGCACAAATGCTGCGCAGCTAGCGCCATCCGACGGCCAACACCGCGGTTCCTGGTGTGTCCGCTGTGCCGTGCGTGTGATCATTGCTTGTACAGCCCTCTCGCAGTGTCCGGAGCAAGTATGGTGGGTCTGACACACCGGTGTCAATGTGTTCTTTTTTCCATTTCCAGGAGTGTATATATATATATATATATGATGGGAGAAATAGGCTTGTAATTGCCCTAAGACCAAAGAGTCCAAAGATCGCATTAAAAGCAAAATGACTTTCTAATCGTCGTGAGACCAACGCGAGATACATGCTGCAGCATACTGAACGTGAATTTCCTTTACTTCAAGTCTAACGTCACAAATTTTTTACCGTCAGACTACAGGATTCGGTTTATAATGATCATCTTCAGATCTGTATATTAGGACATGTTTTTATAAAACAGATCTGAAGATGATTATTGTAGACCGAAACCGGTAGTCTGCTGACAAAAAAATTTGTGACCATATCCATGAAGTAAAAGAAATTTACTCTACATTCTTATTTGCGCGCAGATTTTCCGTTCCCCCTGCTATTCAACGTGTTGACATGTTCGTGGAGACGGAAATGGGCTTCGTCTACCTACAGAATGTTGTACGAAACATTGTCCACTACCACGCTAGCAAGAAATTCCAGAGAGACCGTTTATTTTGATGGCAGGGCAACAGGAAGCAAGTCCTGAACGTGGGTTACTTTATATGAATAGAAATGCAGGATATTTCGTAGGATTTTATGCACCGAGCTTGTAGGTACGTCCAACGTTCGAGCAATTCCCCGTGCACTGCACGTCTGCACACCACCGTTCGACCCCTCCTGTGGTGCTGTGGTCACACCTTCGGCAGACGTCGGATCAACTGCTTACTCTAATCTGCCACAATGCACTTCAAACGAACCTAACTTTTCGAATTTCGTAATCATTTTCTCCAGACGCTTAGCAGACAACAGAACAATACCATTTTTCATACCCTTGAGTGGCCGGAACTTCTGCAGCGCTACTGGTGCACTGTCGCTGTTCTTGTAACAGAGCTGCACCAGAAATGCGCGACCTTTCATGGAGACAGTCGTGTGGGGAACAGCTGTCTTCCACGACGTTTTCCCCGGCGTCAGTAATATGCTGTTCCAATTTGACGTCATTCTGATTAGTGGTTCTCTTTCTACAACGTTTAATTATGGACAGCCTGTACTTAAATCTCAATAAGTTATTACCACCTAAGATCCATCCATTCAGTGCGGATGCACAACGACCGCTCGTGTTATGCGGGAGGTCCTGATCTGAGTGACAGTTCGGCACAAATTTTCACCTGTTGCTATTGAATCACTTCAATACCCAAATGTGGCTAGTATAATTGAAAACATTTGAATAGTATTTTTATGGCCGCTGGATCGCATCAGGTATCTGCTCTTTTGGACATGTCTGAAAGAGCAGACATCACATTATATGTATATACATAAATAAACCAAAACACTATGACGACCTGCTTAATAGATTGTTTGTCCGTCTTCTGAACGAAATACATCACTGATTCTGCGTACGAGGGATCCGACAGTTTGTTGGTAGGTTTGTGAAGGTATGTGGCATTAGATGTCTACACACAGGTCATGTAATGCATGTAGGTAACAGAAAGCTGATATTCGTACGCGGTGATTTCGTCCGACAGCTACCCAGATGGATACCATAGGATTTACATCAGCCAAATTTGCTCGCAGAGACATAAACATGAGTTCACTATCATGCTCCTCAAACCGCCCTATCACGTTCTGGCTGCGAGACAGGGACAAGTTATACTGCCGAAAGATGACATCGGAGAACACATGAAACATGAAGGGACACAGGTGGTTCGCAGCTCCAGGCGTGTCTTCGATTACTGCCACAGGTGTAATGCAAGTACAAGAGAATGACGCCCATGGCATAATAACGCTCCCACCAGCCGGCGTCCGTGGCGCGCTGCACGTTTCCAGCCGCCTTTCACCTTTATGATGGCGTTTAAGGAGACGACCATCGACCTAGGGTGGCAAAAATATGATTCACCAGAAGAACCGACACGTTTCCATTCGACGGTTGAATCGTTATTGTCCCATGCCAACTGCAGTTGTAATTGACGATGTCGTTGGGTCAACATCTGAACACTTATGGATGGTCTACTGCGGAGCCCCATGTCCAACAATGTACGATGAACGGTGTGCTCCGAAACACTTTTGCCTGCACCATTACTGTGCTCTTTCGGCAGAGATGCCATAAATCACCATTTACCATATTTTACAGAGTAGACAAGCCTCCAAACCTCACGTTCTTTGAAGAGTCGCGGACGTCCAACCATTTACCGCCTAGTGGTAGTCTCACTGTCCTTTTACCTCTTCCGTACATCCTCACGAAAGTAGCAAGTGAAGCTTCGACCAGCTTCGCCGTTTTCGAGATACTCGTTCACAGGCGTTGCATAATAATGGCTCTGAGCACTATGGGACTTAACATCTTAGGTCATCAGTCCCCTAGAACTTAGAACTATTTAAACCTAACTAGCCTAAGGACATCACACACATCCATGCCCGAGGCAGGATTCGAACCTGCGACCGTAGTTGTCCCGCGGTTCCGGACTGCAGTGCCTAGAACCGCAAGACCACCGCGGCCGGCGCTGCATAATAATAATAATCTCCCATTTGTCAGAGTCGCTTATGTCAATGGATTTTCACATTTGCAGCCCATATCTTTGCCTGGCTGATCCCCCGTCCGTGTCTGCTCCACATACATAGCTTTGTTACCTCGTCATCTGCCCGCAACGCTACCAGGCGGAATCCAACTTCGTGGTGGGCAGTGGTCATAATCTTTTGGCTTATCAGTGTATATAACGCTGAAGTTCTTTTAGTATAGGTGACTCGTCCTTCTGTGGGAAGGGAAAAACGAAAACCAGCGGAAAAATGCTCCTGTAAGAGCACAACCAGGCCAATATGCTCGTCTTTTAGGGGATACCTATCTCATTCTACCTTCTTAAGCAACTGAAAAATTTCCCCAAAACATTTGGAGTACAAACGTATTCGCACTTTTTTGTGCTAAGAGAGAAGTGGACAGTGATAGTGGGAAACAGACGGAAAAAGTATTACATACTGGACAACAGGAGACATGTTTTGTGGTGTAGAAATAGCAAAGGTAATAATAGAAGTGTGAGAGAAACATACTGTGGCAGTGGAATATAGTTGAGTGTAATAGATCAGTACTAGGAGAAATAGGAAGGAAACAGTGCCAGTGAATGAGGAATAAAGAGAACTTTAAAGTCAGTATCTCCATTTGACTGTTGTTTATTTACACTGCTACATTTACACTTAAAAAATCATGATTTCGGCTTCAAAGTGCCATTATCAAGTGTTTTAAGTGTTATACATGACCTAAGATAGCATACTGCCGTATTAAAATAAACTATTAGACACACTTCTAATATGGTATATTAGTGATGAAACAAAGCAGTAGGTTGTGCCAGAAATATAGAATCTTAGACAATGTGTCTAATAGTGTAAGTGTAAGTGTAACACTGTAAATAAACAAAAATCTAATGGCGGTACTGACTTTAAAAAAATATGTTAGGACTGTAGCCCCGCATTACGAAAAAAAAGAAAAAAATTATTGAATAAAGTGAAGACTAAAGTAGAAGTTGGTGAGAGCTAGTGATAATGGGAGACAGTCTGTAGTAATGACAACGAGGAAGAGAGAGGTAATCTTACTAAAAAGAGACGGCAGCAGAAGGAAGGAATGGAGCAGATAGAACCAGTAACAAAGAGCAAGAGGGAGACGTTGACAGTGACAGTGAGAAGAGATTGTGGTAGTAGGACAGAAGGAAGGACACTTCGGCTGTGAGACAGGTGACAGTGACAGGGAGACAAAAACAGAGAAGATGACTGACATCTGACGAAAAAGAGATGAAGACTGACATCTGCTCAAAGACAAAACATTGTTCCACCGTCGGCTGGCTCACAGTAAAACGAAGTTTACACGCCAGTTGAGCGAAATAAGGTGTGATATAACAGTCTTGCTTATAAGTTTTATTTCATTAACCTCCCAGATTTTAGCTGAAATTCATTACACACACACAAAAAAAAAAAAAACGCAATACCATTGAACATCACATTTGACGCTGTCACGAATTCTTGTAAACCAATAAACTTGTTGAAGCAAAGCCATGCTGTTGACTCAGCATCGTGTTAGATAAATCATTTACGGATTAGAGCACTTACTATGAGTTCTCAAGATGTCGAATAGTACGTGGAACATGACAGCTGCTCGAAAAGCAGTAGTTCGAGCATGTAAGTGTTATTGCCCTCTAACGATAATCTCTTTCAAGACACAATCTGTTAATTCGAACATAGCATAAGGTTCCGATCATCCTAAAAGGCTTAGCAGTTTTCCCCAACAGTTGCTCGTTACAGAGTATTGATAGCGCTCTCTATAATCGTACTGTACACGCTACACTCGGAGAAATAATTCAGAATTTTGAGTAATTTCAGAAAATACAGAACCAACGAAACTTGCTCTCGTATGTCATATTTGTAAATCGGGGATGTACATTATTAAAAATTACAATATTGGTGCTTCAAGCCTGCCTCACATTAATTGCTGTGTTGTAAAAGTTTTCAGTTCTATCAAGTTTTTATTTGCCACTGCTTGTCGTTACGAAAGCTGACGTGGAAGGTTACGGTAGCTGTAGACAAGTGTGAACACGAGGTGAAAAGGCAAATATAACTTCTATGGACGTTTTTATTGCAATAATTATGCATTATCTGACAAAGATTTAAACGCTCCTTGAGAAACACCTTGATTGTAATTAGGAGCCTCCTCTGTGCAACCGAGAATTAGCGTCAGGTGAAAATTACGTCTCAGGAAGGTCACACCACTTGCTGGGCCTAAACCGCGGGAAGCTGGGTGTGAAACAGTTTGAGAAAACTACCAGAGGAAAATTGGAGATGTTCTTTACAGTACGTCTACAGTGTCGTCTCAGAAGGTTACACTGGTTCCATCCAGGTATCATGCAGTAACCAGTAAAGCATTCAGTTTAATATCTGAAGCAAAAGAGGAACAAAATGTTGCAGTTTACTGTCGTTAGTTCCTCGCGTAAATATAGCTAGACTTTATTTATTTATTTTATTTATTTATGCATTTATTTTATCTGGCAAGATTAGGGCCTTCAGGCCCTCTATTACATCTAACCAGGCATACTCAAATTGAACGAATTTCTGTTTGTACAGAACATTAAGGACATATAACGTGTTATATATATAATGCTAGAGAAGAAAAAATAGAGATTATAACAGTAGTACAATGATAATTATAACAATCTAAAAAATAATTATAACTATCAAGAATAATAAAAATAATAGTAATGACTATGTATATGAAAGTAAACATATATTTCTTTTATGAATGTCAGTCCTATTGCTAGTTGGGAATTTTCTCGTTATGTTCTTGCAGCTTGTGAGTTATTCTCATCGCGCAGAGACATAAGACGATACAATGAGGTGAAAGAGATATAGAAGAGGTAGCTAGGTTAGAGGTAGAGAAATAGAATGGTAAAATTCGAAGCTATGATGGAGAGGAGAAAGAAAGAGATGAGAGGGGCACAACAATGGTGGCTATACCGTCCCTAAATATGTAAGCTTTGAGTTCCCTCTTGAATGTTGAGTGGTTCTGGATAAGACGCAGATCACAGGGGAGCGCGTTCCATAGTCGTATGGCTGACAAGGGGAAGGCCTCAGACACGGCCAACCGATTCGGCTCAAATTTGGCAGGTCGCTTGTGTACAATCTAAAACGAAGGACTCTTAAGATATTTTGGGTCAACACTCCTGAAATTTTGAGAAAATCACCCCTAAAGGTTATTACGAGCAATCAACTCAAAATTGGAGGGATCGATAGATAATTGCAAATAGAGCATTTTTCATCATCAGGTGTGGGGTCTTCAAACGCAAACTTTTCCAGAAATCGAAGAAAGAAACTTTTACAACCGCTGCTTCTGTATCCACATGGTAAACGCATTTCGCCGACAGCGCAACGGCGAAGGTAACTGGCTAGGAATTGGAAAACCCCCGTTCGAATTTCGAAGAAACCTAGCGGATGTTATTCTTTTCGTTTATATTTTTCCATATCTCAATTGATGGGGATAGAAGGGTTAATAAGGTAAGTAAATCAATAAGGAATGATAATAATAAGGTAGGCCGTGTGTTAGTAAAGTATTAAACTTTTAAGCCTTGTCACATGAAAACAACTCCGAGTGCTGCGAATTCCTCACGAGGGATCACAGATAGCCACCGGCGCGACGCTTGTTTACATCGAGACACGGGACAGAATGCACGCGGGGAGAGTTATGTTGTCCCGGTTGCCTCTTCGTTCAAAAATGTTCAAATGTGTGTGAAATCTTATGGGACTTAGCCGCTAAGGTCATCAGTCCCTAAGCTTACACACTACTTAACCTAAATTATCCTAAGTACAAAAACACACACCCATGCCCGAGGGAGGACTTGAAACTCCGCCGGCCCCTTCGTCATATCATAGTTGTGTTCCTGGAAGCACGAGCCTTGTAGAAGTCAATCGGAAAGTGTTGTTTTCCGTCATTAGGCTGCCGCGAACCTCGCGGATACATGTAGTGATTTTTCCATCGTCAATGCGCCGAATGAAATATGTTTTGTGGATGAATACAGTGTTTTTCCGTAAGTAACGTATGAAGAGTACTGTATGTAGTTTGTAATAATTACCTCGTCTGTTTATCCCGTAGTAACTAGTTATTGTTTGTTGTGTCATATCTTTCAGGTGCATAATCTGAATAATGGAGGATGTACACCCTTCGACTAGCGCGGTAATATATAGTTGGGAGCCTGTCACGGATGATGGCAAGCGGGAAGTTACTGACGCTGTGTTTTGGTTTGTAAAAGTGTTGCAAGACAGATGCATTATCAATGCACTATCGGAAGCAGGCAGTTCTGTTTCTCGGCGTTCCAGATTGATAGGAGCGGCTATCTTCGAACGATTTTTGGAGCTGACGAACGAAATGACTATTGTTGATACTGAAGTACTGTACCATGAACACGAAGCAGAAGGTGATTCAGTGGAAGATATCCCGACAAGTGTATCGCAAAATGGTCATAACACTTTGGAAATCTCCACGTCACTGGCAATATGTGCTTCATCTGTTCCCGATGAGTACTACGAACCGGTTACTAAATGATTGAACAACGGCGCTATACCCCTTGAAGTAAAAGTAAAGGCGGTAGCGCTAGCCAGGAATCATCCAAATTGGAACATACAAACACTGTGAAAGAATGGAGCAACAACAGCCCTGAAAAGGAAGAAGGGCTTGAAATTGTGGGAAAGTGATATCGTTAAAGGAGGAACAAGATACGACAAATACCAGACGATAAGTAAGTGGACATACGATCGATTTGTAGAATCTCCTTGTCGTAAGGAGAATGTAACAACGAGAGTACTTTAGGAGTGGGCTGCAGGTGCAGCGCTTCAATATACGGCCAACAAGGATTTTACGTTTGCTGCATCATTATCTTGGGCAATAAATTTCAAATCGGAGTATAAAGTTCGTCAACGGCACGTCACTAAATACGTCTCTCATAAGGAGGTACAAAATATAGAAGATATACAGAAAGTAGCGGCTCTTTTCAGCACGCAAACGGCGTCACTTATGACCGGTGTTAATCATGATTACATGATTAACACCGTTCAAACAGGATGCGAGTATCGGGTGAACATTCGACGCACGTTATCACATAAGAGAGAAAAACGAACCCTTGTCGCAGTTGGTAGTAAAAACAAACTAACACATTTGTACACGGCGCAATATGCCATCACAGCCTCTGGAAAAGTGTTGCCTAAGGTTTTCCTGTGTTTACAAGAAACGAATGTTACATTTTGTCCTCGGGTTATATAAGAGGTCAATCGTTTAACCGACTCGTTGAAAAATGTTTACATTAACAGCTCCAAATCCGGGAAACTGACGAATGCGATTTACAGAACATTTCTGGAGAATGTTTTAAAACCTCCAGGCTTCAGAATTGCAGTATTCTTCTGGAAACCCAGCGGGAATTGCACAACCGCACGGATTCAATAACTATTCACAGCATAATTCATAACCAACTTTAAGCACCGATTTTTCAGGCAATGATATCGTATGCGTGGTACGCATAAAAATTAATTCCCGAAAAAGACATATTTTTAAATGTAAATCAAGTTTGTTTTCCGTCGACTCTTCGGAAGGAACAGTGTAGCTGTCAAAACATTGCATTCATTAGATGTTCTTGGTGTCGTGAGTACATTTGTTTCGAATGTTTATATGACAAGTACCATCCGTCTAGTTGTTCGAAGAAAAGTGAGGACACGTAACAATGGCTGGAATAGCCATTGTAAAGTGACCTGGAGTAACATTTCAGTTGTTCGCTATCCCAAGAGGTTTGAGAAATTTATTTGCCCACCTGATTATTATCATTCCTTATTGATTTACTTACCTTATTTACTCTTCTATCCCTATGAAGTGAGATATGGAAAAATACAAACGAAAAGGAGGTCATCCGCTAGGTTTCTTCGAGATTCAACCTGGGTTCTCTGATTCCCAACCAGTTACCTTGGCCGTTGCGCTATATATATATATATATATATATATATATATATATATATATATATATATATATATATATATATATATATTTTTTTTTTTTTTTTTTTTTTCCCTGGGCGGACGTCCCATGACGGTTGTTCTTGTTCAAGTTCATCGTGAATCCATTGACTCAGATTTTTTTTTTTTATTACAAAGGGCAGCTAACCCTCTTCCCTCTTGACTGAACACGCTGAGCTACCGTCCCGGCAGTTATCGGTGCTGTCGGTGAAAAGCGTTTACCATTTGGGTACAGAAGCGGCAGTTGAAAAAGTTTCTTTCCTCGATTTCTGGAAAAGTATGAGTTTTCGGACCCCATACCTGATGATGAAAAATGCTCTATTTACAATTATCTATCGATCCCGCCAATTTTGAGTCGATTGTTCGTCATAACCTTTAGGGGTGATTTTCTCAAAATTTCGGGGGTGTTGAGCCAAAATATCTTAGATTCCTTCGTTTTAGGTTTTACATAAGCGACCTGCCAAATCTGAGCCGTATCGGTTGGCCGTGTCTGAGGCCTTCCCCTTGTGAGATGGAGAATGACACGGAGAAAGTTTTTGTGTTATGTAAAGGTACAGCCAAGGTGCTAGACGTATCCGATCTGGTATTGCGGTTTAGTCTGGAGAAATATGTATCAACATAGTTTGCTTTGTATGAAAAGGAATTAGAAACTTTTTTCATTCTCGTGCATACCTTATACATGCTAACACAGTTAGGCAACCGATAAGAGCTTCTTTACAGCCTACTGAGAAGTCTACAACTACACACATCCTCCGCAAACCACTGCATGGTGCGTGGTGGGGAGGTACCTTTATACGAACGCTCATGTCCTTCTCATTTCCATTGCAAATCAGAGCGAGGGAAAAATCACTGTCGTACGAGTCCTAATTTCTCAGATCTTATCTTCGTGGTCTTTACGCCAAATGTACGTCGGCGGCAGTGGAATCGGTTGTGTAAGTCAGCTTCAAATGCTTGTTTTGTAAATTTTGTCTGTAGTTTTCCGCTAAAATAACGTCGCCTTCCCTTCATGGATTTCTATTTGATTTCACGAGGCATCTCGGTAACGCTTGCGTATTCATCGAACCTATCGCTGACAATTCTGGCATCCTGCCCCTGATTTGCTTCGATGTCTCCGTTTAATCCGACCTCGTAGGGAATCCAAACACTAGAGCTTCGGCACTGTCAGTACACAAAGTTTTCGCTCGCTATCTTGTATACGTCTGTTGTTGACACTAATTGAATTCTTCTGGTAGTGCTGGTCGAGGTTTCCTCAATTTATAGCACTATCGGCTTATATTACCAAAGGAATCCGCCGAAATGAATCAAGGATGACCGTGATCGTGGACAATGAAAAACATATCGGACTACAACCGAAAGACTCTGTTTTGACAGGAAACTGCAGCTGAAATGGTAGGAATCGAAAGATATTGATGACAGTTTTGATGTAGAGTGTATTATGTAATTAAAAAAATAATCGCCGGCAAAATTAGGCAAGTGGTACTAAGTGAGAATACTGTTCATTAAGAAAATTAGCTACTGTAGATCACTTTACTTGGTAATAATAACTGTGTTGCAAATAGGAGATGGAACAGTAACGAGGTCTAGAATGTCTAGGAATATACTCGTAAATATGCCTTGAACAACACAGCCCTTACAAGGCAAACTGAGGTGCTACTTGACTGAGAAGTAGCGGATCCGGTCTGGTAAACTGAGAAACGGCCGGGAGGGCGGTATGCTGAACACATGCCACTCCGGACTGAGTTGTGCAACACAGACGGACTCTAAAAATATTTTGGCAACGAATTGGTTCTCGCTAACACTTACTCTCTGTATTTAAAGTAAGAAAACTACTGTTCATCACTCGAAATCAGTTGCTGAGAGAGGAGCATAACTAATATGGATGTAAGGAGCGTTTATCTTTTAATTATTTGAAACTACTGATACGGAAATTAGCTTTAAAATGCCATATTCACTGACCTGATTCATATATTATTCGGTATTACTTATTTCTTTGCAATTCAGTAAGTCATAAATGTTACATGGAGGACTTGAATCTGATCTGGTCTGTATAGTTGACTCTAGTTAACCCTTAAAGAATACAACTGATGTAAAACGGATGCTACACTTCATAAACGCTTTCACTGTAATAATAATCGAAACACTGGCTCAACATTTAGCATAGGGCCCAAGAAACTGTCCTGTCAATTGAGTAAGGGCAGAACTGCACACTTCTGGCAAGACTCAATATAAAAACAGTTTTAAACATAAATATGAGAGTCGTCCACAAAGTAAGTTCCGTTTTTTTACATAAAATAAATGTGTACTGACACAGAAAAAATATTTATTGTAGAAAAATGTACAACTATTTTCTACAAAGCTCCCGAAATTTTGTAGGCACTGGTCATAGCGTGGCACACGTTTTTGTTTGCCTTCTTCATAGAAGGTTGCCGGCTTTGTATTCAACCATGTGGTAACATGTTTTCGAAATTTCAGTTTTTCAGTAACAATTTCATGAATCTGTGATCGTGAGATTTGCAGAACTTCCATAGCAAGGGCACTATGTGTAAACTTACGGTTGTGCTTAATCTTCTCTTCAATTGTGTGAACCAGTTCATCAGTAACCACAGACGGGCGTCTACTTCGTTCCTCATCGCGCACTTGATCACGTCCTTCATTGAACAGTCTGACCCATCTTCTAACCATTGAATCACTCATAGGATTTTGTCTGTTAACCTCGCAGATTTGCTGACGAATTTTCTTTGGTTTATCTTTCTTTGCGTTGAGAAAACGGATCACAGATCTGATTTCACACTCGGCGGCATTTTCAACTACGACTCACATTATGAAGAAACACTGCAAAGCACACGTCGGCAGCAGCGACCTGAAAATTGCGTTCATGTCTTCTCCTTGAGTCAGAGTAACTGCCGAGCATGCTTGGGACTCCGATCGTAGCGCTGCCGCAGATACAAATAAAAACGGAACTTACTTTGTGGACGACTCTCGAAAATGATGTGAAACCTTTGACAAAACTGTGTAGCAGGTGTTCATTATGTTGCCAGGATGCCACTTAACTGCAATGGCCAATAACCACATATTATGATGGCTATTATACTCTCTTAATTTTCAGAGTGCACTAAGATTTTGGTAGATATGAAGTTTAGACAAAATAATTAATTTTTTGTTTCCATCTACGTCTAGCAGAACTTTAACTATTCACTTATGAAATTTTACCTGGAATACTCCAGAAAGAAAACAAACTGAACAGGGAAATTACCACTCCACAAAACTTAACGTCCACTATGAAAGCAATGAATATTCTGCAGTTCAATAAAATAGGTTACTCGGATATACTGCATTACTAGGAAAAGGATCCTGTCTGTCTAAAATGACAAAGGAGCGATTTCAAACAAAGGAAATAACTGGTCCATGAAAGTAAACACAATGCTAAACTTTTACTTCAGATGCGTAAGATGGCTGAGATGATCTGCAGCTTAAGCAAAGGCAGAAAGCGTACTCATAGATCTTGATCTACACTGAAGTGCCAAAGAAACTGGTATAGGCACGCGTATTCAGATACAGAGATATGTAAACAGGCAGAAGATGGCGCTGCGATCGGCAACGCCTATATAAGACAACAAGTGTCTGTCGCAGTTCTTAGATCGGTTACTGCTGCTACAATGGTAGGTTATCACCATTTAAGTGAGTTTGAACGTGGTGTTATAGTCGGCGAAAGAGCGATAGGACACAGCATCTCCGACGTAGCGATGAAAAGGGGATTTTCCCATACGACCATTTCACGAGTGTACCGGAATATCAGGAATCGTGTAAAACATCAAATCTCCGACAGCGCTGTGGCCGGAAAAAGCTCCTGCAAGAACGGGACCAACGACGACTGAAGAGACTCGTTCAACGTAACGGAAGTGCAGCCCTTCAGCAAATATTCCATATTTCAAAGCTGGACCATAAACAAATGTCAGCGTACGAACCATTCAACGAAACATGCAGCAGTCCTCAGCAGTTAGGATGACTAGGTCAGTTCCAAAGTCTAACAGAAAGAAGAAGGTTATGCTGCTAAGTAGTTCCCACGGTAGAGGTGTGGGCCAGCACTTTCCGGTAAGTGTTTGAGAGTGAGTACCAGGTAACCAGCATTGTGAAGCCTAATGCTGAGTTGGCTGAAGTGACTGACAGCGTAGGAGAGTTATGTAGGAATTTTACGAAGGAAGATCAGGTAGTGATAGTGGGTAGAGCAGGGAACAGTCTTGATAGGGACAGGGAATATGATGTAGGTGGTGACCTGGTAAAGATAGCTACTCAAACTGGATGGCACTAAAGTGCATTTCGTGCAACTGTTTCAGCGTCATGATTGGTCTCGCCTTAATGCGGCCATTAGGAACATTAACATGGGGCTGGGGGGGGGGGGGGGGGGGGGCGCTGATGGCAAGGGCATAGGTCACATTGCGGTGGTGCCAGGTGGGTCTATCAGTAGATCGGGTTTCAGTAGGAATGGCCTGCACCTCAATAGGTATGGGAAGTGGAGGCTGGCAAAGCTTATAGGTGCCAATGTTGTGGGTGGTGCTGGGATCACCCATGGAAAAATTCCTGTAGTAGTTGGTGTTAGGGCTGCAGCTTTTTTTAGATTGTAGTTAGCTGATAGGTATATGTGCTTAAAGGAAGTCCCTCTAACTAAGGGATCACCTTCAGAGGACGTCATAATTCCAAGTAGAGAAGGAATTAGCATATTTCATCAAAATATAAGCAGTATTAGAGATAAAGTTAGTCAACTGGTTATAGATGTTGACTCTGAAATTATTGGTGTATCGAAGCAACACTTAAACAGTTTGATAAGCCAGAGGATTCCTTTACCAGGATACGGATTAGGTGCCTGTTTTTCAAGGAGTTCCTTGCGGGGTGGGGGAGTAGCCATGTACGTATTAAACAGTATTCCATTTGACTCCATAGACGTATCACGGCACTGCACTGAACAGATATTTGAATGTCGTGCGGGGGCAGCTGAATTTAGTGAAACTAAACTTCAAATTATTGTTGTTTATAGGTCCCCTAACTCTGACTTCAGAGCCTTCATGCTCAAGCTAGATAGATCTCTTGGTTCACTTAATAGGAAATACTAAAAATTTGTTATAACTGTTGACTTCGATATTAATTTTGTATGTGATTGTGCAAGAAAAAGTATGTTGGTGGATCTCCTAAACTCACATGATGTGATGCAGTTTTTTCCAACTGGGGTACAGGATAACTGTAGCTGAGCCATGGTCAATATTTTTAGTCATTCTTCATTACTGGATGGGCGTTCTGTTAGTAGAAGGGTGAATGGCCTTTCAGACCATGAGCCACAAATTTTAACCCTAAAAGGCTTTTGTACTCAAACAAATATCATATAAAATTACAAACAATGTAGGGAAGTTAATCCAACAGCAATAGAGAGTTTTTAAACCTCATCAAGGAACAAGAGTGGCAGGATGTTTGTAGTGCCGATAACACAGATGACAAATGTAATGCTTTCCTTAACACGTCCCTCATGATCATTGAGTGTTGCTTTCCATCAGAAAGTTCTAAACGGGATACTAGCAGTGAAAGCCACCTTGTGTGACTGGCTAGTGTGATAAGGATATGATATAGAACAAAGTGGAAATTATATTAGGATGTTAGAAGTAGTCACACTCAAGCTACAGCTGCCCACTACAAACAGTACTAAGGTCGACGTTATAAAGTCAGTTCATAGTAATAATATTTCTGTTACTGATAAATCAGATATATGTATAGTATTTAACAATCATTTTCTGAGCATTGCTGGTGAATCAAATAAAAATTTAGTTCCTACAGGGAATCATATATCTCTCTCGGCAAATGCCTTTCCGAGATTGATGTCTGAAGTACTTCTCTGTGATACAGACGGGGGGAGATTGAATCAATAGTTAAATCTCTGAAGACTAAGAACTCTCATGGATGTGATGGAGTGCCTAGCAGAATATTAAAGTATTGTGCTGCACATGTTAGCCCTGTATTTAGCCATATTTATAATTTTTCCTTTAGGAATGATCAGTTTCCTGAGCGATTAAAGTAGTCAGTAGTAAAGCCGCTTCATAAAAAGGGAGGAAGGACTAATATAGACAATTTTAGACCTATTTCTAAGCCATCAGTATTTGCTAAAGTTACTGAAAATGCTGCGTGTGTAAGGATAATTGATCATTTTATATCACATGATTTGCTATCAAATGTACAGTTCGGCTTTAGAAGTCGTTTAACAGCTGAAAATGCTATATTCTCTTTTCTCTGTGAGGTACTGGATGGATTAAACGAAAGGTTTCGAACGCTAGGCATATTTTTTGATTTAACTAAGGCGTTTGATTGTGTTGATCACAAAACGCTGCTCCAGAATACAGGGAGTAGCTCACAACTGGTTCACATCTTACTTTAGCAACAGACAGCAAAAAGTAATCATTCACAGTGTTGAGAATGGTTGTGATGTTGGGTCTGAGTGGGGTACGGTCAAATGGGGGTGCCTTGGGATCAGTGTTGGGGCCACTCCTGTTCCTTATTTATATAAATGATATGCCCTCTACTATTATGGGTAACTCTAAAATATTTTGGTTTGCTGATGACACTAGCTTGGCAGTAAAGGATACTGTGTGCAACATTGGCTCGGTTTCAAATAGTGCAGTTCATGATATAAGTTCATGTCTTTTAGAAAATACTCTAACGGCAAATTACAATAAGATTCAGTTTTTACAGTTTCCAACACTCGATTCAACAAAACCTGACGTTTGAATTTCACAGAATGGGCACATGATTAGTGAAATTGAACAGTTCAAATTTCTAGGTGTTCAGATAGATAGTAAACTGTCGTGGAAAGCCCACGTACAGGATCTTGTTCAAAGACTTAATGCTGCCATTTTTACTATTCCAACGGTATCCGAAATGAGTGATCGTTCAACACAAAAATTAGTCTACTTTGCTTATTTTCATTCGCTTATGTCATATGGTATTATATTTTGGGGTAACTCTTCCCATTCTAAAAGGGTATTCTCAGAAATGTGCAGTTCGGGCAATAAGTGGTGTAAGTTCACGAAACTCTTGTCGACCCCTGTTCACGAGTCTGCGTATTTTGACATTGGCCTCTCAATATGCATATTCATTACTGTCATTTCATGTTAAGAACATTGGCTTGCTCCCAAGAGTACTAGGCAGAAATCAAACCTGCATTTGGATCGGACATCCTTAACTCTTGTGCAGAAAGGTGTGCAGAATACTGCTGCATCCATTTTCAATAAGCTACCGCGAGAATTCAAAAATATTTGCAGTAATCCACGCGCTTTCAAATCGAAATTGAAGAGTTTCCTCATGGGTCACTCCTTCTATTCAGTCGAGGAGTTCCTTAAAGAATTAAGCTGATTCTTGTTGTACTGTTGATTGCGTTTACTTAAACTTATGGATTGACTTTTTTCGGGTTTACAAACATTTTTTTTATCTGTTGTTACTTTTATGTTGTAATTTGATGTACTGGCACGTTCAATGACCTTGGAGATTTGCTTCTCAGTTTCGTCCTAGGGAACTTGACGTGTAAACAAATAAATAAATCGGGATGGGCTTTTGGAGCCGAAGATCCACTCGTGTACCATTGATGACTACACCACACAAACCTTTAAGTCTCGCCTGCGCCCGTAAACACCGACACTGGACTGTTGATGACTGGAAGCATGTTGTCTGGCCGCATGAGTCTCGCATCGAGCGGACGAACGTGTACGGGTATGGAAACAACCTCCTGAATCTATGGAGCTTGCAAGTCAGTAGGGGACTGTTCAAGCTGATCAAGCTGATGGAGGCTTTGTAATGGTGTAGGGTGTGTGCAGTTAGAGTGATATGGGACCCTCTGATACGTCTATACGACTCTGGCAGGTGACTCGTAGGTAAGCATCCTGTCTGATCGTCTGCATCCATTCATGTCCATAGTGCATTCCACAGGACAATGCGACACCCCACATGCCCAGAATTGCTACAGAGTGGCTTCAGGAACACTCTTCTAAGTTTAAATACTTCCGCTGGCCATCCCATACATGAAAATTATTGAGCATACCTGTGTTGTTCACAAGAGATCTCCACAATCTCGATTTCTTACGGATTTATGGACAGCCCTGCAGGATTCAGGGTGTCGGTTCGGACATAACCGAAAGAACAGACACCATTGAAGACCTGCAGCTGTCTAGAACGAAATTAGAATTGCATTAATACCTTCAGCTCCTAACGGGCGTTGATATAACTCAACGGGGACAGGTCAAAATGTGTGCCCCGACCGGGACTCGACTCCGGGATCTCCTGCTTACATGGCAGACGCTCTATCCATCTGAGCACCCGAGGGCACAGCGGATAGCACAACTGCAGGGAATATCTCGCACACGCCTCCCGCGAGATCCACAGTCTCACCTTGTATGTCCACACACTACGAATGTAGTGTCTGTCCGAAAGAACAGATACCATATCCATGTAAGTATATAGTTCTGGCAACACCGCCCATGACCTTCTTCTTCTGTGCGGATGCACACATATTCCCCGAACTCTTACGGGACTTGGTAAGGATGTCTTCCACGAGTAATGAGTGTGTTGGGGTGGGACACTACGAATGAAGTGTGTGGACATACAATGTGAGGATGTGGGTCTCGCATGAGGCGTGTGCGAGATAGTCCCTGCAGTCGCGCTATCCGCTGTGCCCCCGGTGGCTCAGATGGATAGACCGTCTGCCATGTGAGCAGGAGCTCCCAGGTTCGAGTGCCGGTCGGTAGACACATTTTCACCTGTCTCCGTTGATATATATCAACGCCCGTTAGCAGCTGAAGGCATTAATGTAATCCTAATTACTTCAGACCTCTGTAAGGCCTATTTGACGTCGTGCTGCGGCGCTTCCCGTTGGCTCTACAAGATATTAGGCAGGCGTACCAGTTTCCTTGGCTCTTCAGTGTGTAAAGGCATTGAAAATTTGTTCTAGGAGCCGGAGTTTCTTGATTCAGAGCCAACCAATATATACCATGAATGATCTTTCCCGTTCTTACTGAATCTGATTTCTTAACCTCGTTCTATACACAAAATTTGAACAGTTAGTGTATGAGCCATCGAAGGACTGTGCCAAGAATATCCCTTGATGTTCCATTGCCCACACTTTCTATCCCCAATATGCGGCTATCGTAGCGAATGGACTTCCCTGTAGGCTGTACTTCAATACGAACCTACATCCCCTATGCCTGACCCAATTCTACAAACAAAACTTCAATATAACAGCATTTAAGGAGAACATAGGTTTGAAAATTACTTGCACAGAGTAATTACAGTGAGATAAATTGGCAGCAAATATGAATAAACATTTACACAGATGGTCAAACCAAGAATATGGCGATAAAGAAATTACATAATACAAGTATAGTCGATACTGCACAAAATTGTAATGTTGTAATGAGAAGTCAGCGAAAAGCGTAAATGGACGTATGTGCAAAGTTTTGGAATAATGTTAAGCCAAGCTGTAGCTGCAGTTCAGTATTCACAGCCGTATCATCATACCTTTTTACGTTTCAATTCTCCTTCCCTACGGCATTTTCTTTACAGTCCGAAAAGAACTGCGTTCGCTGTGCAGAATTAGGATCTCTGAAATTGTGTATCATGACTCTAATTACATAGTGTTGTATCCTGTGTGCCGATTAACGGCGCCGAAACGGAATAACGCATCGTTCATAGGTTATTCTCATTCCCTCATATTCTTAGAGGTGCCACGTAAATAAATTTTAATATCACTTCTTTTATGGGTACTGTATACGGTAGGATAGCCTTAAGTGGTGTATTTTGTTCCGTCCCAGTCAGTAATTCTAATCGATATATACTTTATCTCTCGTACTCATGGACAGTAAAACACACTAACGGCAGCCTGAGAACAGGCGTGACGAATAATGATGTTAAATTCTAATCTTAATCTAGCTGGTGACTCTTGCAATAAATCAGCTTTTATTTAATTGCTGGATTGTGGGTTACTGATTCCTGGCTACTTCCAGTGAAATTCTCATCGTACTAAATACAGCCAAAGATAACATTCATAAGTAATATTGGGATGTTCCTCAGTATTGAGTAAACAATGTAGATGCATAATGATGTGTTCTTATATCTTAACCTGTCCCAATCGATAGAAACAATAACACAGAAATACAATTACCAGTTAATCAAAGAAAAGAAACACCATTAATAAAACACAATTGTCGGCCACGATAACAAACGCTATATTGATTTGAAACTGTAATACTTTAAAATTCGTACGGAAATGCGTGAAATCGCTTCTAACAACTCAGGAATTCTGATTGAGTTCACGGAAAATAATTGTTTCCCACAAATCATAAAGAAATCATTTCTCAAGTATCTGACTGCGAGTTTTAAAATATTCGCTAACAATTACTCTGCAATGTTCCTGTACGCACCAGACAATTTACTCGTCTTTCCGCTGCAACTGCACGATCAGCAACTTGCTAAACATATTTCAAAAGCAATATAGCGCTCCATGCTGTCTCTGGCCACAACAAAGATACGTATAATACTCTGAAAGTATGCAAACACAAATCTGACAAAATCCCTTCTGTGCGCAAGCAACCAACAACTACGTGCAGTAAAAAGGCAAATTTGCGAAAAATCCTCAATACCAAAGTCTCCTCCGGCGGTGCTAGCACGATAACGGTGGGCTGCGACCTCTCACGCCGCGTGGCTACTTTACCGCACGCTACTTCCGAACGCTTCTGACTCCTGTCAACTGTTCGCGATAATAATATCTCAGACCCAGAGATCGTGTATGCGCACACCACAGAAGAATATTTGATCATCTTTGCAAACAAGTATTAACGTCCAAGTCTAATGTTTAACAAGTAACTGAAGAATGTAACTTCGATTCGACTTTAATCTGATTGACATTAAACAAAAAAGGCTCTGTAAACTATTATACGAAAGTACAGCAAGAAGGGAAACTTATGGCTATACTCGTAACTGACCAATGAAAGTAACAGAGATGAAAAATACCTACTTAAAGGTTTGACTCATGCAATTTGGACGATCGAAGCGTGGATCCGATTCCGCAACTATTAAAATTCTCAATAAGTACCCGCAGACTTGGCGAATTACTTTGAATTCGTACCAGCTTCGGTAAATGCGGAAAATCCATACACTTGTAGTCGTAAACGATTGGTAGATCTATGATTCTGCAAATGTCAGTTTGTGATGTGCTGATGGCTTTTCTGAACAAATCCTTCAGTGCGTTTTCCTTTAGGTATTTATTTATTTCAGAACTTACGAAAAAACGCAACTCACTCAATAACAAAGTCACGTACTAGGGTAACAGACAACTCAATAATTACTCTCAGAACGAAGAGAACTTCGTTCTTATAAACGATAAATGAAAGGCCGATTACCGAATTAAGTTTTTATATATAATCTTCCAAATTCATAAAATTTTATTAAAAAAACATACACTACTGGCCACAAAGTTGCTACACCAAGAAGAAATGCACTGTCCAAAGTGCTGTCAGTGCGAACGAGAGGTGACCGAGACGTGTAACCAATGGCACGTCATATCATCACGCCGGGTGATACGCCAGTATGGCGATGACGAATGTACGCTTCCAATGGGCTTTCACCGCGATGTCACCAAACACGGGTGCGACCATCATGATGCTGTAAACAACACTGGATTTATCCGAAAAAATGACGTTTTGCCATTCGTGCACCCAGCTTCGTCGTTGAGTACACCATCGCAGGCGCTCCTGTCTGTGATGCAGCGTCAACGGTAACCGCAGCCACGGTCTCCGAGCTGATAGTCCATGCTGCTGCAAACGTCGTCGAACTGTTCGTGCAGATGGTTGTTGTCTTGCAAACGTCCCCATCTGTTGATTCATGGATCGAGACGTGGCTGCACGATCCGTTACAGCCATGCGGATAAGATGCCTGTCATCTCGACTGCTAGTGATACGAGGCCGTTGGGATCCAGCCGTTGGGATTTCGTATTACCCTCCTGAACCCATCGATTCCATATTCTGCTAACGGTCATTGGATCTCGACCAACGCGAGCAGCAATGTCGCGATACGATAAACCGGAATCGCGATAGGCTACAATCCGACCTTTATCAAAGTCGGAAACGTGATGGTACGCATTTCTCCTCCTTACACGAGGCATCGCACCAACGTTTCACCGGGCAACGACGGTCGACTGCTGTTTGTGTATGAGAAAACTTGCCTCATGTCAGCACGTTGTAGGTGTCGCCACCGGCGCCAACCTTGTGTGAATGCTCTGAAAAGCTAATCATTTGCATATCAGAGCATCTTCTTCCTGTCGGTTAAATTTCGCGTCTGTAGCACGTCATCTTCGTGGTGTAGCTATTTTAATGGCCAGTAGTGTAGATAATTATTCTCAGAACAACGAGAACTCCGTTCTAATAAACGATAAATGAAATGCCGATTACCGCATTAATTTTTCATACATAATCTTTCAAATTCACAAAATTATATATATATATATATATATATATATATATATATATATATATATATATATGTGTGTGTGTGTGTGTGCGTGTGTGTGTGTGTGTGTGTGTGTGTATAATTATTGATTGGCGGCGTGAGAGCCTGAAATTAGACGTCTCATTCTGTCTTGTCTCGTCCAGTGTAAACAGTTATTCATAGATACAAGATAATCGTAGCGAACACTGGTAAACTGTCCGATACTGCTCATTCTCTTGTGTTCGCCTTAAGGACCACCTTCCCAAAAACGCGATGGTATTCTGCTGTCGCAGACCTGTTGTACTCATCCTGTCGAACACAGCATTCGTGTTCTGTCACGCGTGTGTTCGCAAGTGTTCCGGCGGAAGGAAAGACACTTGTTAGTTGCGTGGCTGCCGTACAAAGCTGTGAATGAACGTGAGTTTCTCCGCCGAGGCGGGCAGCGGGGAGGGGGCGTGGCCGGTGATTTCTCCAGGGCCTGGAGGGGCGGCGGCCGCACAGTGCCTGCAAGGCGTCCCGGGGTCTCCGCTGCACTCGCCAGCTGATCCTCGAATCCAGCGGTCATCCTCCACCTGCAGGTAGGCAGCGGCGCCGCGCAGACCGATCCAAGGGAACCCTCTGCCACATGCCGCAAAAGCCGTCGCAAACGTTCATGTATAAACGAATTCAACCGGTAGCCCGATTCGCATCTTCCTATGCAGCTTTATCTCGATACATAACGGTTTGGAACTGAGGAGTGTGGCTGAACTTAGTGAGACGATGAGTTTCCTTTCTTCTTTTACATAAGACTCTTAATCATTTCGCTGAAGTTTCTCATCAGTGCTTTTGTCTAGGTCCTTTCGTTGCAATTTCCGGATTGTATGGAAATTGTTGAGTATGAAGACTGTACGAAATGACGGAATTATAAGGTCGTGGAGTCATCAAGGCTATCTGTATCTCCTAACCGTCTGCGTATCAGAGTTCAAACCACATTTTCTAAATGTTTTCTATAGCTTGTGTCAGCCCCTACACGCAGTCAGCAGACCTAAAACTTGTCACAGCGTATGTTGCGCGTTGTTAATTGTGTGAGTTGACAATCTGCACGAGCTGCTACGACGAGGTTTTAGATCTGGGTGGCCTATATACCCCGAAACATATTTTCAAAAACGTGATAAAATATGTAAACCCATTTATTCAGAAAATGTCTGGAACAGATGTCACGTACGACATCACGTGTGATATCAGCTTCCTAAAGATCTCGTACAGTTTCGAATAGCAAATTGTTCAAAATTTTCGACTTACTTGCATTCTCAAACAAGTTGCGCAGGTAGCTATTATTAAATACATTACCAGACAGATGCTATTAATCATGACAGCAAAATTGCCTTTCTGCAGCTCTTTTTCCACCTTAATGTGCCTAGAACGCGGGCGTTCAATGTTAATTCAAAATAAAAGAAAGAAACTTTGAATAAAGAAATAGTATTGATATATCTCAAGCAATAACTTAAATCACTTAGGTCTTGACACGTATTTTAGACGCATACTTCACCTAGTTCAGAAGATTGTTTGACCAAGCACTGGATAGCTGCCTACCGAGAGGAATACTTTATAATCGGACGGACAAGACTCCTATCTCCCACAACATACAGTGAAGAAGCGTATATGTGAAAACCACGCACTGCAACATTACAGTAAAACAAGGGATAGGGCAGTAGAGGAAAACATTATAGCGATCGTTCAACTTCTTCCTGAGTAATTCATAACGAAATAGCTCAGGAGTGAATGCCGGGATGTGAGTGTCTAACGGGTACAATGTATCGACTACCGGCCACGTTTCCATCATCAGGTGCGCTGCCGAACTAATCAGTGATCGCTTACTTGCTTGTCCGTTGGACATTGACATCCAGCCGTTCGCCCGAATTATTTCGGAGATATTATCGTTTATTTGACAGTGAGGTCACTACACAGTAGATACTGGCCCATGTAGAAAAGACTAGGAAATAACGTAGGTATAGGAAGCATATAAGGAACTGGAAATCACCTCAAGTGAAAAAGGTTCAAATAACCCATTTCAGGAGCGTGATGAATTTAAGACGTCTTCTTTCACCCTCTGCTTGCTGATTGGAAATGACTACTGATGAGATGTATCGCTTCTAGATGGCGGCTACTATGAGGCTTCTTGTGATGTTCTTAAACTCGTCTGTGACGATAAATGACCTTTTTCTTTATAAGAAAAGAAATAAACTTACCCGAAGAAGTAAGCAGAAAAGCTTCACCCAATATCGATTCCGTAATCAGCGCTTCGCCGCTTACCTTAGTGCCTCACATCAGCGAATGGGATACTATGCAGACCATCCACACACAGAATTTGTGAAGGCATGTGCCGGGATGGTTCATTTGAGAAGCCCTCAAATAATTTCCGTACACAGTATTGAACAACGATAACATTTCCTCCGTCTGTAGTAACACCGTCGGTATTTTCTCCTCATTATCTCCATCTCTTATCACAAATACAGCTGAAAAATATCCATATCCCCACATTAAAATCCGTTACCACTAAAAATTTTGAAAAGGCTGTAAAATGACTATTTCATATATTATAGAATATACTTTTATTGTGAATTAAATGAAATCAGTTTTTACGGTTCAGGAGGAAGAAGGTCTGAACACCATACAGCGCTCTAGTTGACTTTTTTTCCTTTTGAAAGTTTCCTCAGTGAAAAAACTTTTTCGAACTTTTAAAATCACCCTAGATATGAAAATCGAGACGACTGCCGTAATGGCTCTGAGCACTATGGGACTTAACATCTATGGTCATCAGTCCCCTAGAACTTAGAACTACTTAAACCTAACTAACCTAAGGACGGCACACAACACCCAGCCATCACGAGGCAGAGAAAATCCCTGACCCCGCCGGGAATCGAACCCGGGAACCCGGGCGTGGGAAGCGAGAACGCTACCGCACGACCACGAGATGCGGGCCTACTGCCGTAATTTAGCGAACTAGTGAGAGACGAATCTCTATAACATACTACTAATTTTTGATAATATGAAAGACTATCGATAATTGATGTTCTACGAACACTTTAGCAAAAACTTTCAAACACGCTCAGCCCGAAGAGGCTGGAGAGGTTTCTGATGTAATCAATGTCACAGGTTTCTTGGAAAGAGATAAAGAATTAGAGTGGTACTGTGATAACTTGCAGAGAATAGTAGACTTCCGCAAAGATTAATTTAATGGAAAGTCACCAGCAATTAAGTCCTCTAATCACTAGACAAATTAATTTAGACGTTCCTTTCAAATTGAAAGGATATTACTTTGAGAAATGAATGTTTCATTTCTTGCGCAAAAATTATCTTATTTGCGTTATTTGGTTACTACTACCAATTCATCCTAGTGTGAATCAGGGACTAGTATTTTGATTCCAATTTCGCCATTTTCGCATATTTTCGTCATACTGTGAAGTGACTGTAAAGGAGAATCGGACGAAGGCTGGCCGCCACCACTTCAGTGCTCCAGTTACCTGAGATCATTTTTGTGGTACTTACACAGTATCTTCTGCACGCCATTAGAAATCTTAATGAAAAAAGTTCAAATAATTTGTCACTGGAGAAACCTGCTCAGTGAATCCGTAGCGTTGTCTGTACGTAACTTGTAAGGATCGTGAAAGGTGCTGACGCGGAACACTCCAAAGTAGATCTGACTGTTGCTGTCAAAGCTGCTAGACTTGGTATCACTCACGTAAGTGTTGAAGTCAGCTGGAATGACTATAAACCTTACGTAGACTGTATATACTAGCTCGTGAAATGCACAGGTACCACAATACAATGAAGATGGTTTCACGTTCAGGGTTAGTAGCTCAGCCTTCAAATTTCGTAATCCTTTTTTAAATTTTGATGTTTCCTTAAACTTTATGATGTACAGCGCATTTAGTGACAAGCGGTATAGCCTTTTATTGATGTTTCTGGGTACAGAAGCCGGCCGCAGTGGCCGAACGGTTCTAGGCGCTTCAGTCTGGAACCGTGCGACCGCTACGGTCGCAGGTTCGAATCCTGCCTCGGGCATGGATTTTTGTGGTCTCCTTAGGTTAGTTAGGTTTAAGTATTTCTAAGTTATAGGGGACTGATGGCCTCAGATGTTAAGTCCCATAGTGCTCAGAGTCGTTTTTTGGGTACAGAAGGAGGGAGAAGTTTATGTAAACTGATGGTGCATAATCCATTTCAAGGCAACAATTGCTGTACCCCTTTGAACACTTAAGGTCACTGACAGATTATCTATCTTTCAACAGTTGCGACTGGCGAGGTATTCCTGAAATCACTGAAGATGAGTCACTCTTTACGTACTTTCTCTTCCGATTTTTATAGTCATGATAGCATCATCGGGTTGATGTTTAATTTATAATAATTAATTTAATTCATGCCGCAAAACTTTCTCATAGTAAGATTATAGATGCATTGTATATGTTGCAGGAAGGTTTTCGTTTTGATGACTGCGATAGCCTAAGCGATAAAAAATCCTGCGAGATATTTAATTAAATTTGAAGTATAGAATGAATGTGTGTATAAATGAGCGTTATAGTTCATGCTAAAATAATGTTATTAACAGTAGTATTTTTAGCTACAAGCTGATAATAAGGGGATTAGTTGGAAAGTCGTGTCGATGTATGCATTTTGGCAGTTGATAGTGTGGTAGCCACGATATCATTAGCCAGGTGACAACAGTTAGTAACTCGTGAACGTGACACCTACGATTCTTGTTGGATTCCTAAGACTATACCTGTAATGCCGATCTGCGGAGGGCTGTCCCACAGAAAGTGCCGATTCTACCGGCAGAAGATCCATACAGTTATTTCCTGATCTTTGCATATTTACATGCAAAGTCATGTTCTTAGGGTAGTAAAATCAACTACGGATTACGGAGGACAAGGAAGATAATTTCCCTGTACGAACTCCTGACGTCTACGTACGAGTTTTGTGTCAAGTTGAAAACGCTATCACAAATGGTACCCCAAAACGTACATTAAGGTCGTCATACTTACATCCCGTAGACTATGACGTCATTAGAGATGGAGCACAATCTCAGATTCGACAAGGATGGGATTGTTTCATACTTTTTTAATCAATAATCAATCAGCCACGTCTACCTCGACTATTCGTCTACACCTTTCACTATTTTGCCATGTCACTCCTTATTTGATTTTACTGAAGATATTACTTACACTGTTTTACGTGTAGTATACACTAGACAATTCTCTTATGACTTTCGCTGTGTTACCTAGAGCTCTTCATTTATTTTAAGAATAGTCGTTTCACAAAGAACGCAATATGAGCGCTAATGAGCAAATGATTGTTGTGTGTTCTAAGTAGAAAACTGCTCTTCACATAAGTCGTGAGTTTCCGTTTCGCATTAAACAGTGGGCACGAATAACACGGAACCAGTGTGCAATACTAATTGTTTATCACCAAGCCTTACATGGAGATGGTTCTCAGTTTCTCGTGCAACTTAGTGCAGGGGTAGAGAATGTTCAAGTGCACATGCAGACAATAGCGCTTGTTTTCCCAAAAGCAGTTCCCAAGATTGCCAGAAGTGCTTTCTTTGAAATGACTACGTCCAATTTCTTTTTCATGTACTGAACCAACATTCCACCTCTAACGATTTGAACTAACGTTCCATCTCTAACAAACTTGACGTCAAAGAGAAGTCAAAACCTAATCTTTTTGCAGCCCGTTTTGTGAACGCTCATGTGCTACCCGTGTGGAATGACAACAGCACTTTTCTGTCGTAATCTGCGACGACAGTTTGATAGTATAGGCCGCGATGGATGAATAAGCCACGGCTGGTCTGTGACGTGACATAGCCGATCGCCGGGCATTATTCTTAATGAACATGTGTTCTCTTGGTTTACATTCATTCAGTAAATACTGTGTGTGTTCTGCGAGATCGAGTTACACGTATGTGCGACCGAATTCGTATTCTCAGTGTAGTAGCCAGTGCTGTACCTCTAACAGCTTGTATGTAAATATGAATTTCGAAGAGATATTTTTAAACAGTGAGTTCAAAAGGATTATCAAAAACCATGTTTCTAACAAATTATGGAATATTTTTCAGAAGTAGAATTGCTTCATGCCGCAGGTCTTTGAGAAGCTATATTCTCACCTTAGAATGACGACCAAGTGTATACGATTATTTATCAAATACACTGTATACATTTTTTTGGTCATCATCATTCTGACTGCTCTTATACGGCCTGCCACGACTTCCTCTTCATTTCAGGGTAGCAGATGCGCCCAACGCCGTCAGTTATTTTTCGGATGTTCTCCTCTACAGTTTTTACTCTCTACAGCCCTCTCTAATGATGTGGATATTACCCCTGATGTCTTAACACGTGTTCTATCACCCCCGTCCCTTCAGTGTTTTCCACATGTACATTTCCTCGCCGGTTCTGCGGAGAACCTCCTAGTTTCGTACCGTATCAGCCCACCAAATTTTCAACAATGTCTGGTAACACCACAACTCTAACGCTTCTAGTCTGCTGTCCATCATTGCTATAATACACTGCACCAAACGTACATTGTCAGAAATCCCTCCTCAAATTTAGGTTCAAAAAATGGTTCAAATGGCTCTGAGCACTATGCGACTTAACTTCTGAGGTCATCAGTCGCCTAGAACTAAGAACAAATTAAACCTAACTAACCTAAGGACATCACACACATCCATGCCCGAGGCAGGATTCGAATTTGCGACCGTAGCGGTCGCTCGGCTCTAGACTGTAGCGCCGAGAACCACACGGCCACTCCGGCCGGCCTCTCAAATTTAGGCCTATGTTTGAAACTAATTGATTCCTTCTGATCGGGAACGTCCTCTTTGCCTTTGTTAATCGGCTGTTTATGTCGTCTTTGCCTCCGCCCCGTCAAGGATTCATTTGCTTCTAAGGCAGCAGAATTCCTTAACTTCCTCTGCTTCACGAACACAAATTACGATGTTAAGTTTATCGGCATTCTCATTGTTGATACTTCTCATTACCTTCGTCTTTCTTCGATTTAATTCTGTACTCATTAGACTGTTCATTTCAGGCAGATAAGTTTGTACTTCCTCTCCACTTTCACAGAAGATAGCTCTGTCGTCAGCGAACCTTATTAACATCCTTTCACCCTGGATTTAAACCCCCTTCTAGACCTTTCTTGTATTCCGGTCGTTGCTGCTTCTCTGTATAGACTACACAGCAGGATCGAAACACGTCAAACCTGTCTTATACCCTTTTCAATCCGAGCATTTCGTTCTTAGTCTTCCAGCTTCACTATCCCCTCTTGTTTCCTGTACATATTGTATATTACTCCTCATCCCTACCCCTTACTCTTATTTTTCTCAGAATGTCGAATATCGTGTACCATTTTACATTGTCTACAGCTTTTTCTAGGTTGAGAAGTCCTATGAACCTGTCTTGATTTTGCTTCAGTTTTGCTTCCGTTATGAAAAGAAAAAGAACTGTCTCTCTGGTGCCTTTACGTTTCGTAGAATACATATTTATGGACTCTTCATATTAATGAACTGTGCATATAGCTGGATGTCAGACACAACTGTCGCTCCAGTTTAGCTCTGAAACGCTCTCTTTGTAGGATCACAGCCCACTTATAATTCAAGCTACTTCTAAAATAGCGATTGCGTTGCACGTACAATACACGTAACGATAGTTCCTGAAAAACGTGAATTATATCAACTAAAATCTCCAGTCGCAAGAATAATAATGTTTGTTAATATGAAACTTTTTTAACATTCAATCGTTATTAGCTGTGGAATGTATTATAACGTATAGGGCAGTATTGTGAAAGATAGACCAGAGCGGCGATTGTATTCTCCAACCACTGTTGTAACTTTTAGTTTCCTGAAATGCTAAAGAAAATTTTAAAATATATTAAAAACATTTAATTTTATGACTGCTCTATAGTCTTGTAAGGGAGACAAAATTTAATGTTACCAGTGATCAGTTTCATCTTCTCTCTTGTTTGTCCAATATAGACACGGTTTGCCATCTGAGGATGATCAATGGAAATTGTGGTCAACATTTCATATGTATCGTCCGCAGCTCGTGGTTGTGCGGTAGCGTTCTCGCTTCCCACGCCCGGGTTCCCGGGTTTGATTCCCGACGGGGTTAGGGATTTTCTCTGCCTCGTGATGACTGGGTGTTGTGTGATTTCCTTAGGTTAGTTAGGATTAAGTAGTTCTAAGTTCTAGGGGACTGATGACCATATATGTTAGTCCCATAGTGCTCAGAGCCATTTGAACCATTTTTTCATATGTATCAATTTTAGAGCCTCACATAAATTTCTCGCGAGTAATTAACTGATGGTTGTGTGCTTAACACAACAATTGTTACGAGGGAATGGAGTCATATTGTTTATTTTTACACAGCATATAATGCTAAGTCGGTGAATTTAAGTGTATCTCAATAATCGCTTCCTTCGAAATAATGATATTACGTTTCTATGTGTGTGTTCTTGCTTTTAAGTGGCAGTGACAAAGAGTTTCGTGCCATCGCTTTAATATGAAGTTATCTTTTGCAGTTAGTAGGATTTCATTCGTATGTTTTGTCGAAAACCTGATGATGTTAATGATAGTAGTAACGACAGTTGAAAGTACCATTGTGTGATATGTTTATGCTGAAAATGTTGGAGTTTCTGAAGTGGAGAATGCCAAAATTCTATCACTACTACACGAGACGACCTTAGTTTTACAAAGAAACTATGAAAACTCAAAGCAAATATCTTATTATTAAACATCTCGTAAAATTGTTATAAGATTACTGGAGACGTACTTCCTGTCTTCAAATCCAAGGGCGTAAGATTTTTTTAATCAGAAATGAGGTACGTATCTATATTGCGTTGACGTCAGGGCTAAGTGGACTGGAGACTTCAATGCTGCGTTGCGAAGGTAACACAAGCAATTTGCTGTTTACGAACAGGACGAAACACCAGGATTATTTATGTTGATATGTAAACAATACTTTTATTCACTCGACTTACATTTTTTGTAGAAACGACATACGTGCACGCTGCGAAGATAAATTGTCTAATTCTTACACATTTTCTAGCACTGATTAGCACCGGCTATTGTATTCGAACCGATTAGCATTTCAGTGTGTGTGTGTGTGTGTGTGTGTGTGTGTGTGTGTGTGTGTGTGTGTGTCTGGATCTGAAGGGCGCTCAACGGCGAGGTTATCAGCACCCTTACACTCATTAAAACGAACAATAAGCATTTGATATTTCTCCTTCTTGATCTAGTCAGCTTATCAAAACATAATATGCCACGACGCCCAGATACCTCCAAGTAATCAACATAAGGAATTAGGCACAAACCAAAAGTAGACAGTCCAATGAAATCTGCCTCCACTTGTAGCCAAAACGACCGTAGTTTTATCACATATGAGACGGTCATCCACCCAAAAGAATTTTGCAGAAAAAGCCTTTGCGGAAGCACCAGACTGTTGGAACTGGGGGCAAGACCCGCATCTCCAATAGCTCTCCCCGTCTCTCTCGTGAGAGTACTGGCTCTCTCCGGTCGCGGAAACCGGGCACGGAAGAAAATGAGTCGATTGGTAAACCCGGCAAGTGTATTGCGCCTGCGGAAAGATCCTCCCGGGCGGTTTCTCTGTCACGATCGCGCCACGTGTTGCTCTCGCCAGCCTCTTGACGTAACCGCCGTAATGCGACGCCGGGCAGGCAGCAGTGACTCCCGATGAGGCATAGCTCGGCTGCAGCGGCCGAGACCCGTTACGTCAGCTGATGGGGCCCAGTGTAGCGCGTCCAGACCGCCTCGGAGCCACTGACCCGCTGACCAACGACAATCGTTCCACTGTTAAACTCACGCCGGCTGCTAGTGGCTGAAACCACTCAACTGACGGATGTAAACATTCAACTGTCATCTGGAATGTTTTGATTACCCTACCAGGGCAAGCCAGTTATATACTATTATTGAATTTCATGTTGTATGATGTGAAGATTAGTGTTTTTCTTCTTTTCTTTTTCATGTCATGTGGTAGATTGCGGCAGGATGATAGCTGCCCCTACCGATGTCGTTTTATGCAACCCTCACTACGTGTGCATCAGGAAAGGTAACCAGTCTGTCGACGCCCACGTAATCGATATAGGTTTCCTCTCAGAGCTTTGGGCGACTGTTAGCAAACGTAATAATACTGCAAAAATAACATGTGAGGATTAACCATGAGTTACACAGTATTTTCGGACCAATAAATACCTTCATTCTGCCGTACTTATCCAAGGGTCTACAGTTTTTCTGTGTATAATTAGGAGTCACACACATTTTGGATGTCTCTGTAAGTTAATTCCTTTTATAGTACGTAACCTTTCGTCAAGGGTTGAGGAACGTTGCCTTATAGAGTGTGATTAACCGTTGGAAGCAACGAAATTAACAGGAAACATTAAGATGGGAAGCATGGAAGTAAAAACTCTTTGGCATATGACCCAATAAAAAGATTAACCCATTGGCTTATACGGCCGGCTCCACAACTGGTTACAAGTCTGAAGTCCGCTAGTAAATTGCCAGTTGTGAGAAGGACCGAGCAGCTGTTAATAGATGGCATGACATTTTACTCTTATATACCACTGGAAGCTGAGTAATCGATCTATTTAGTGGCGTGTAACACACTCCATGTCTTTCGATATTTTTAGAAATATAGGCAATAGTTTTCGGGTTTTGTTACATTTATGCCTCCCCAATAACTTCAAGGCAACACCCTCCAGACATCGTGTAGTGTGCAAAGTAAGGAAAAAGGAAAGTAATGCACGGAATGTGTGTGACCAATGTCTAGCAGCATTGCACATGACTGTATTTTTTCGGGCCTACCACATCAACAAAAACTTCACTCATCATCACTTCAATAAATAGTAAGAACATATTTATAAAAATTCCTATAAAATTATATGTTTTTGGGAAAAGTGTGTAACACCAAATGTGCTGCTTTTCGTAAATTTAAATAGTAAAAACAGGGTCGACTACGGGCCAAAATATTACTATGTCACTGGGTTAATAAAGGACTCGCTACTTTAATGTGCAAAAGTAATATCATAAACAGAATTAGTTCAATAAGTCTAGGGTCTCATCTTACATTTTACCAGTTATTTTGACACGTTTTGACAATGGGCTCCACATCTCGAGAGTGAACTGGGTGACACCATTGTTCTGTCCTGTGTCGTTGGATAAAACGACATCAATAGGGGCAGCTGAATCATGCTTCATAAGACTCCAGTTATACTGTAACTGAATTCGTAGCTGAAGTATTCCGGCAGAGTAAGACAACTGAAGGGTTACTGCCTTGGCATTGCACAGTGTTACATCCACGTAAGTTAATGTAACTTGTTTCTTCCTCATCCATGCTTGTGAGTGCATGCTGTATAAAACGCAAACCAATATGAATATACTGAAAATTAAACAAAAGTGGACATGCCACTGACTGCAAATTATGAGCATATTAATATAACACTGGAAGATAAATTACTTGATACAATATCAAAGAAATGTATTGCTTGTCAGCACTGGACGCACATTTTATCGAATTACGTAGTGGGACTGAAAACTGCAATACTTTACTATACAGCTACTAATGCGAGGCACCTGTGTAAAAACGTTCTGTAGGCTTATGAAATATGGGATAAGTCATTAGTGAGGAAGACTGGAATAAATTACTGGGGGAAGAGGTCTGTTTCGGTCTCCCTGTATTTAGCCTATAACAATTCAGAAGCAAGCGTGAATTGTAATATGGACTTTCAAATTAACAACGTACAAAACCCGCCATGAGAATGT
The DNA here is from genome assembly GCF_023864345.2 of Schistocerca serialis cubense. Classification (NCBI taxonomy): domain Eukaryota; kingdom Metazoa; phylum Arthropoda; class Insecta; order Orthoptera; family Acrididae; genus Schistocerca; species Schistocerca serialis. Next base: position 901,488,843 of record NC_064641.1, read on the forward strand.
GAAAGACTACCAGCAGTGAATACATCATGCGGTAATGCATTCGACACCAACACATTGTTTACATTTCGGCACTTAGTTTATGAAAGAAGACGCTTCGATAGCTGATTATGAAATTGTATTACACTACCCCTCAGAATTACAGACATAATGATGAATTAAGTCTAGAATTCTACAGCTAGGCAGATACAATTTCTGTTAAGCAATTATACATTCATTTTTTGTAAAATGTAGTTTCTCCCTTGTAATCTCATGGAACAAAAAAGAATTTAATTGTTATTTATTCTGAACTAGGTGGACATAAATATAAATAATATACGTTTACCAAAGAAACAAGAAGTGCCAAAAGGAATGGCAAGAGGAAGCTACAAGATTCTAATGCACTGTATTTCTTTTTTCTATAACTTGCAATTACCCATTCCTATCTAGTGAACCTACAGTTGCAAATAAATTATAAAGTTTTAATTACTAAAAATATTTTTAAAAATGTTAATACAGGTACAAAAGTATTTTCTTCTCGTTGACATATTTAATGAACGGAACGAAATGGGTCTTGTATCTCAGTCATCATGTCAGGCACACCTGGTATAAATCTGGTCTCCTCGACATGGTGCCTGATTTTGAAGAACCATTCCACAAAATTTTGTGTATTAATTTTCCTTGTTATTGTCTTTATGAACAGCCATGCGATCTTAATTGTTTAAAATACTCCAAATTGTGTAGGAAGCATTCCACGTTAACAGAGATATACCGCATAACTGTAAAACGCACACAGACTAAACAACGCATGATGGAAATAGGAGCTGATTTTCATATTGTATGGAGCCCAAGAAGATGCCCTGAGTCCGTGCTCTCAGATACTGTCATTATTTCGTTATTCACCAAGATTCCCACCCGACGATTACTTCTTACCAGGACAAGGAAGGGAATTATCCGGTGCGAAGCGGAATATGTCAGTTGATTTACAAATAAACGTGACCAAACGTGTCGTGCGTCTCTTGGAAAGGAGAGGAATTTGTGTTAAACATGTAACTCTTCAGGCTTTCCCGGGGATCTAATGACATCTTGGGTTGTCGGGTGTTCTGCCGGATATCAGCGTCGTACTTGCACGATATTTCGGTCACGTAGCTCGAGACCTTCATCAGGTGCGACCTGAGACTGCTCCTCGAGTGGACCTGGTCCAGTATTTATGCCTATGGACTTCCCCCTCCACCAACGGCTGCAGGCGCTTCCTCTGTGGTCCGCGCCCATTCCCTGTGACCTGCTGGAGCGTTGCTGCTCCGTTTTCCGTCCGCTGCGGTTCTAGGTGTTCCCTCTGCGGTCCGCGCCCACCAAACCCGCTCCTGGGGGTTTCATCTACGGTCTGGGGTACCAGGCGTTCCCCCTGCGGTCCGCGCCCGCTCACCACGACCTGTTGGAGCGTTGCCGCTCCGTTTTTCATCTGCTGCGGCTCTGGATGTTCCCTCTGCGGTCCGCGCCCACCAGTCCCACTTCTGGGTGTTCCATCTTCGGTCTGGTGCTCCTGGCAGTCCGTCAGGGGCTCGTTTACCATCTCCATGTCTCTGGTTCTTCTGTTTGAGTAGTGTTGCAGCTGGCCCCGTTGCTCCTTTAACAATTCCAGAGCCGGGTCCCAGGCTCTGCTTAGCTGGTACCCTGTGTCACGATTCATAAGATCGTCAGCCATTTTAATCTCAATCGATTCTCTTATGACACTGTCCCAAAATCTGGGTGTTTGTGCTAGAATCTTGGTATCCTCATACTTCATGGCATGATCTAGCTCTAGACAGTGTTCAGCAATGGCTGACTTAGTCACCTGTCTTAATCTAGTGTGCCTCTGATGTTCTTTGCACCTGATCTCCACAGTTCTTGTCGTCTGGCCAATGTAGGACATGCCACATTGACAAGGTATATTGTAAATCCCTGGTTTTCGTAACCCCAGGTCGTCTTTGACACTCCCCAGCAGTCCCCCGATCTTGTTGGATGGACAGAAAACACACTTGATATTGTGTTTACGCAGGATCCTACTGATTCTGGCAGAAATAGAGCCAGCATAGGGCAGATATGCCACCTTCCTTGCTTCACCTTGGTCTTCTTCAGGAACCTGTGGTATAGTGGCTGGTCGGAGTGCCCTCTCAATTTGTCTGTCCATGTATCCATTCTTGGAGAAAACTGTTTTGAGACGTTCTATCTCTATGGGTAGATTCTCTTGGTCTGATAGGGCACGTGCTCTGTGGACCAAAGTCTTCAGAACCCCATTCTTCTGTGCAGGGTGGTGACAACTGCTGGCCTGCAGATATAAATCAGTGTGTGTAGGTTTTCGGTACACACTGTGGCCAATTGATCCATCTGCTTTCCTCTGGACTAGTACATCCAGAAATGACAGCTGGCCATTCTTCTCCAGTTCCATGGTGAACTTGATATTAGGGTGGCATGAGTTAAGATGTTCAAGAAACTCATTGAGCCTGTCCATCCCATGTGGCCAGATCACGAAGGTGTCATCCACATACCTAAAGAAGCATGTGGGTTTAAATGTGGCTGTCTCCAATGCCCTCTCCTCAAAACTCTCCATAAACATGTTGGCAACCACAGGGGACAGTGGGCTGCCCATAGCTACACCTTCAGTTTGCTCGTAATATTGGTTTCTGTACAGGAAATACGTGGATGTCAGTGTATGACTGAACAGGTCCAACAGAGCACCATCAAATTTCTCTGCAATCAGTTCTAGTGAGTCCTTCAGTGGGACCCTGGTGAACAGCGATACCACATCAAAACTAACCATGATGTCCGAATCTGTGATGTGCAGTTGCTTGAGGCGTTGCAGGAAATCTTCTGAGTTGCGGATGTGGTGAATACATTTCCCCACATATGGAGCCAGGAGACCTTTCAGGTACTTGGCTGTTGTGTACGTAGGTGCCCCAATATTACTGACAATAGGACGTAGGGGCACACCCTCCTTGTGTATTTTAGGCAGACCATACAGTCTGGGTGGCACTGGCGCTTTTTCCCGTAGTTGTCTGATGATCTTATCAGGCATCCCTGTTTCCTTCAAGAGAGCACTAGTCTTCTTGGCCACCTTGTCCGTGGGGTCACACTCTAGAATTCTGTATGCAGGGTCCTCCAGAAGTTGGCGTACTTTCTCATCATAATCCACTCGCAGTAAGATGACAGTGGAGTTCCCTTTGTCTGCTGGCAGTACCACAATGCTAAAGTCTTCCCGTAGTTTCTTGAGTGCAAGCCTCTCCTCGGTTGTGATGTTTGATTTCGGCGGCCTGGCCTTGGTGAGGGCCCTGCAGGTCTCTCGGCGGACTTCCTCTGCCACATTAGGTGGAAGTGTGGCTGCAACTTGCTCTACTGCACTGACGAAGCCTGAAATGGGTACGTTTCTAGGGGTCGTAGCAAAGTTGAGACCCCTGCTGAGTACCTTTAAGGTTGTATCATCAAACTGTATGCCACTCAGATTCGTCACCGTGCGTGTCTCTTCCATCTGCTGTGCTTTCTTGCTCATGCAGTCAAACTTTGCAGATTGGCAAGATGAGGCATTCCTTCTAGCACACTCAGCTAAAGACCAGGAGGCACGGTCTACCCAATCCCAATCTTCTCTTGTTAAGGAAGCTGCCATGTACAGATGAATGTGTAACAGCTCCCTGGCCACAACATCTAACCTGTGGCGCATATCTCGAATCCTCTCTCTCACCAGTGCCACGCTAGCTCTGCGTTTTATCTTGTTCGCCGCTCTGGAGTTGATGTGATGTTTAATTCTGGCAAATACTGGTACCACTTCTCCATCTCGACACCTCAGCAAAAAACTGAGAGAACTCAGCATCTTCCCTTTCTTCTGCCGTAGCTTGTCCAGCTTCTTGATGTTCTGATACATCTCCTCCCCGTAGAGACTTTTGATGTAACTCTTCAGGCTTTCCCGGCGATCTAATGACATCTTGGGTTGTCGGGTGTTCTGCCGGATATCAGCGTCGTACTTGCACGATATTTCGGTCACGTAGCTCGAGACCTTCATCAGGTGCGACCTGAGACTGCTCCTCGAGTGGACCTGGTCCAGTATTTATGCCTATGGACTTCCCCCTCCACCAACGGCTGCAGGCGCTTCCTCTGTGGTCCGCGTCCATTCCCTGTGACCTGCTGGAGCGTTGCTGCTCCGTTTTCCGTCCGCTGCGGTTCTAGGTGTTCCCTCTGCGGTCCGCGCCCACCAAACCCGCTCCTGGGGGTTTCATCTACGGTCTGGGGTACCAGGCGTTCCCCCTGCGGTCCGCGCCCGCTCACCACGACCTGTTGGAGCGTTGCCGCTCCGTTTTTCATCTGCTGCGGCTCTGGATGTTCCCTCTGCGGTCCGCGCCCACCAGTCCCACTTCTGGGTGTTCCATCTTCGGTCTGGTGCTCCTGGCAGTCCGTCAGGGGCTCGTTTACCATCTCCATGTCTCTGGTTCTTCTGTTTGAGTAGTGTTGCAGCTGGCCCCGTTGCTCCTTTAACAATTCCAGAGCCGGGTCCCAGGCTCTGCTTAGCTGGTACCCTGTGTCACGATTCATAAGATCGTCAGCCATTTTAATCTCAATCGATTCTCTTATGACACTGTCCCAAAATCTGGGTGTTTGTGCTAGAATCTTGGTATCCTCATACTTCATGGCATGATCTAGCTCTAGACAGTGTTCAGCAATGGCTGACTTAGTCACCTGTCTTAATCTAGTGTGCCTCTGATGATCTTTGCACCTGATCTCCACAGTTCTTGTCGTCTGGCCAATGTAGGACATGCCACATTGACAAGGTATATTGTAAATCCCTGGTTTTCGTAACCCCAGGTCGTCTTTGACACTCCCCAGCAGTCCCCCGATCTTGTTGGATAGACAGAAAACACACTTGATATTGTGTTTACGCAGGATCCTACTGATTCTGGCAGAAATAGAGCCAGCATAGGGCAGATATGCCACCTTCCTTGCTTCACCTTGGTCTTCTTCAGGAACCTGTGGTATAGTGGCTGGTCGGAGTGTAGCTATGGGTGTAGCTATGGGCAGCCCACTGTCCCCTGTGGTTGCCAACATGTTTATGGAGAGTTTTGAGGAGAGGGCATTGGAGACAGCCACATTTAAACCCACATGCTTCTTTAGGTATGTGGATGACACCTTCGTGATCTGGCCACATGGGATGGACAGGCTCAATGAGTTTCTTGAACATCTTAACTCATGCCACCCTAATATCAAGTTCACCATGGAACTGGAGAAGAATGGCCAGCTGTCATTTCTGGATGTACTAGTCCAGAGGAAAGCAGATGGATCAATTGGCCACAGTGTGTACCGAAAACCTACACACACTGATTTATATCTGCAGGCCAGCAGTTGTCACCACCCTGCACAGAAGAATGGGGTTCTGAAGACTTTGGTCCACAGAGCACGTGCCCTATCAGACCAAGAGAATCTACCCATAGAGATAGAACGTCTCAAAACAGTTTTCTCCAAGAATGGATACATGGACAGACAAATTGAGAGGGCACTCCGACCAGCCACTATACCACAGGTTCCTGAAGAAGACCAAGGTGAAGCAAGGAAGGTGGCATATCTGCCCTATGCTGGCTCTATTTCTGCCAGAATCAGTAGGATCCTGCGTAAACACAATATCAAGTGTGTTTTCTGTCCATCCAACAAGATCGGGGGACTGCTGGGGAGTGTCAAAGACGACCTGGGGTTACGAAAACCAGGGATTTACAATATACCTTGTCAATGTGGCATGTCCTACATTGGCCAGACGACAAGAACTGTGGAGATCAGGTGCAAAGAACATCAGAGGCACACTAGATTAAGACAGGTGACTAAGTCAGCCATTGCTGAACACTGTCTAGAGCTAGATCATGCCATGAAGTATGAGGATACCAAGATTCTAGCACAAACACCCAGATTTTGGGACAGTGTCATAAGAGAATCGATTGAGATTAAAATGGCTGACGATCTTATGAATCGTGACACAGGGTACCAGCTAAGCAGAGCCTGGGACCCGGCTCTGGAATTGTTAAAGGAGCAACGGGGCCAGCTGCAACACTACTCAAACAGAAGAACCAGAGACATGGAGATGGTAAACGAGCCCCTGACGGACTGCCAGGAGCACCAGACCGAAGATGGAACACCCAGAAGTGGGACTGGTGGGCGCGGACCGCAGAGGGAACATCCAGAGCCGCAGCAGATGAAAAACGGAGCGGCAACGCTCCAACAGGTCGTGGTGAGCGGGCGCGGACCGCAGGGGGAACGCCTGGTACCCCAGACCGTAGATGAAACCCCCAGGAGCGGGTTTGGTGGGCGCGGACCGCAGAGGGAACACCTAGAACCGCAGCGGACGGAAAACGGAGCAGCAACGCTCCAGCAGGTCACAGGGAATGGGCGCGGACCACAGAGGAAGCGCCTGCAGCCGTTGGTGGAGGGGGAAGTCCATAGGCATAAATACTGGACCAGGTCCACTCGAGGAGCAGTCTCAGGTCGCACCTGATGAAGGTCTCGAGCTACGTGACCGAAATATCGTGCAAGTACGACGCTGATATCCGGCAGAACACCCGACAACCCAAGATGTGTTAAACATGCTTTGAGAAGGTCATTTATACAACAATTCAAGTAGTCACAAAGAACTTGTCGTGTAGATGTTGTTGCGTGAAAGTGACCCAGCTGACGATTCCGTAAGCATCGAAATATTATCCCAAGTAGTGAGAGCGACGCTGCATTCGGTGTGTAAAAGAGACCCACCATGTCCCCGCCCTTTCACTTGTATCACGTTTTCCTTTTGAACGGTAGAAGAAATGTGAAAGTGTATCGTAAGAAATTTCACAACTAGCAGTTTCAGCGAAAGAGAACTGCTTGGTAACAAGGTATACTGATGAGACAAAACATTATCAACACTGCACACCGCTAGATGGAATGCACCTGTTGCGGGCACTTGACGCACTAACAAGGGGAGGTCACCACGTTTGGAACGCGGATTTGCTTCAGACTTCGTACACTCGTAGTACTCCATGAGGACAGCAAAATGTGTAAGCAACAGCGCGTACTTCTCAAGAGTTGTTGAGACAATCGCAAGATAATTTCAGTCGTCAAATATATACCTATGCGTTACCATTTTTACCATGAAGCGGCGGCAGCCAAGTGGTTAGCGTTCAAGCCCCGTACCTGCTGGATCGCTGGATCGAGTCCCGTTCGTCAGTTTTTTTTCCCCAACACAGTCATATTCTTTACTGTTTATATTAAAATTGATATAATGGAAAAAATACGTGTATTCGGATGAACTTTTATTAAATTTACAGTGCTATTTGGCTGTCTACAAATTTTTAATATCACAAATAATACAATATTCGTAACTATCGACTAGTAAACGACCTAACGCATAAAGTGATTCTGAAAGTATATGGTTGTCCGTGATTCGAGAAATCCCTTATACCTGCAAGCAGCCCGAAACTACTTGTTACCTGCAACTTTTGACCAACACAGAGATCTACTAACAAGTGCAACATACTTCTACTGGTTCAACACAGGCTTCTATAGGTACATAATAGAATAAAAGACACCTATGTTGCCAGACACTTCCGAAACGCACTCAACACTGTAGCAAACCGTTGTCAGTCGTGAGTAAGTGGCTGGTCTCAAATGCTTGCTTTAAATTCATTTTAGTGAGAACCGGGGTCAGAATAAAAGAGTCGGATTTTTAAAAGCCACTGACTGACAAAGTCCATCCGTCCGATATCCGTAACGAGACCCACAATATCGACTGTGAATGTGAACTAATGAAAGAGTCTCCAGAACCTATAATTGTACTCTCTTCAGCTATTGAAAAAAAAAATATATATATATAAATCTGTGAGAATTTACTTTATATTTAACATAATAATAATAATTATAGTAGTAGTTAGCCGTAATTAATTTCAGGCCTTCAAATACACATTCGGAGACGTGGAACCTATCTGAGAGTGGATGAATTTTCCTGCCGTCCATTACAGGCTGCGAGCCCCCATAAAGAGTAACCCCCGCGCACAGGCGGGCTTACTCGGCGCCGCTATTAACTACGAAGCCGACCGCCAACCACCCCTACCCATGTCAGCCGTCTAAGCTTGAGACACCCCACGTCCCGGGATCTCTTCCTCAGACTCGGCAGAAATTCTTCCTTGTCAGCACTGGCGTGTAATCGGTTCCTCTCCAATGAATTCGCGAAATGACTTGGTTTGATGTTGCCAGTTCTATTCAATGGGACTAAATAAAGTAGGACGAGAAAAGATATACATATGCAAGCGTTTCTATTACCTTTCTGTATTCCCTACCTTTACATCGAAGCACATTAGTAACAAGATTCTTGTGGATGATGATAAATGAAACTAGCACAGTCCTTGTTTCTTTTTTAATATTTCATCAAGCTCATTGATATTCAAGACTAAATGGGAATGTCCTAGTGCTGCTGTGGCTCTTTTTTCCCATCTAGTATGCAACAGTAAGTCTGGAAGAAACATGGGTATGTTTACAATCATAGAAGATAATCATTTTCGTACATATTCAACGGAAATGCGCCACTGAAATAGTTGTTACTTATAAAGCCCCAAACGTGTGGCCTTTACCAGCGATCAGTGTTCATCTAAGATGTTAACTTTACGTAATCTCGTTACTTGTGTCCGTGTTTGCACTTTATAATTCTGTCCTGAGCCAATGACGAAGTCTTTTTTTTTTTTTTTTTTTTTTTTTTTTTGACAAATGTAGGGTAACCAGCCTAAAAGTGCTTCTTTCGAATATATCTAAGACAGACACAGCCACAGTTCATTGCAAACACTTAACTTACTTTCCATCAACACTAAAGTACAGTGTGTTTCAAAAAGAATATACGCGTCTCGAATGCATATATTTAATAAACTTTAAGACAAACGAATGTGAAACTTTACACACATATTTACGAACCTCTCAGGTTCACATTACTGATGTTCAATATGTCCTCCATCAGCGACACGAGCAATATCACATCGATACTCAAATTTCTCCCATACTCGGGCAAGCATGTCCTTTGTCACTGATGTTATGGAAGTACGCATCCGGTTTTTCTACTCTACCAGGTTCTGTGGGAGTGGTGGTACATAAACGTTGTCTTTAACGAAACCCCACAGGAAAAAGTCAGAGGGTGTCAGATCCGGTGACCTTGGAGCCCAGCTGAAACGAGCTAAGTCGCCAGCTTCTTGACGACCAATCCAACGGTTCGGTACAGTCTCATTCAGATATTCACGCACTTGGCGACTCCAGTGAGGGGGTGTCCCGTCTTGTTGAATAACGTAGTTGCCTTCCTGCAGTCTCTGAAACAACCAGTTTGGTGACATAGCAAGATACTGCTGGCCGTTAACCGTGTTTCCATCAAAGAAGAATGGACCGTAAACAGATGATTGGGACATCGCACAAAACACATTGACTATGGGCGAATCTCGTACATGTTAAATGGCTGCATGTGGGTTCTGAAGGCCCCAAATTCGAACATTGTGGGCGGCCGCGGTGGTCTAGCGGATCTAGGCGCGCAGTCCGGAACCGCGTGACTGCTACGGTCGCAGGTTCGAATCCTGCCTCGCGCATGGATGTGTGTGATGTCCTTAAATTAGTTAGGTTTAAGTAGATCTAAGTTATAGGGGACTGATGACCACAGATGTTAAGTCCCATAGTGCTCAGAGCCATTTGAACCATCGAACATTGCGTTTGCTTACCTGACCTCTAACATGGAAATTCGCTTCATCACTGAACATTATGCGTTGTGCGAAAGTGTTATCATTGTCAATAGCATCAAGAATCTCGTTACAAAATGCCACACGTTTGAGTTTGTCATCAGGTCACAGAGCTTGTAACAGCTGTAACTTGTACAGCTTCATAACCAACCGACGTCTCAAAACACGCCAAATTGGTGTTGTAGGCATTTGTAACTCCAGACTGGCAAGCAGTATGAATTCGTGTAACATTTTCTTCAGGAACGCTAGGGCGGCCAGGACACTTTCCTTTACATACACATACTGTATCTAGAAACAGTCGGTACCATCTGGGAATGTTCCACCCATTCGGAGGATCAATTTGGTACCTCAACCTGAAACGTCTTTGCACTGTAATCGTTCGCAGCTCGTTATCGTGCGGTAGCGTTCTCGCTTCCCCCGCCCGGGTTCCCGGGTTCGATTCCCGGCGGGGTCAGGGATTTTCTCTGCCTCGTGATGACTGGGTGTTGTGTGCTGTCCTTAGGTTAGTTAGGTTTAAGTAGTTCTAAGTTCTAGGGGACTGATGACCATAGATGTTAAGTCCCATAGTGCTCAGAGCCATTTGAACCATTTTTTCGCACTGTAATCACGGAATTGCACTTCGCACACTCGAGAACACAAAATGATTTCTGCTGCGGGGTAGCCATTTTGAACATATGAGGGTTACCAAGCAAAAGAGAAGACAACTGACACCCAGCGGCTACCAATACAAACTAGATTATTTAATCGGTTCTCCGATAGCCGAGCCGAGGCGCAGCGATGGATAGTTTGAACAAAATAATACTTCGTAATACGTATATTCTTTTTGAAACAGTCTATATTTTCTCATTTATCGCCAATGCATTTTTCCTCATACCATTCTCTGTCTTATAAAATAATTAGTAAGTATAATTAACATTGAATTTTGATAGTAGAAACAACAAATAAACAGTAGCACACTATTCAATAACACTAACGAAGTGGAGGATAGCCCATACACCAACAGCTTTATTTTAAGCAAGAATTTTCGCTCCATGGAAACACAGCAGTTTAAAGAAATCCTTATTATTTGCAGATGAAAAACATTGTCATAATATTAGATGACAGACAGCAAAAACAGTAACATAATGCCATGTTAAGGAACAAGCTTTTGTCGAAATACGTTTCGTGAATATGGCGATTACGATACGAACATTCATAATTGCTTCCCAGAAGAATAAAAGGTAACCCAGTAATGATGGTGTAACATCGTCGAAATAATTATGTGTGGAGGATGAAAAACAAGAAATTTTGTTTCGCTTAAAAGTGAATCCTCAAAGAAAATTGTTTTTCACAATTATTTTATCTTGTGTGTTGTTCGAAGAAACTGACCATAATAGCATTTTATGATGGTTGCCGATCCCATAAATTATAAACTCCAAAAAATAAAATAATTTATGTCTGTCACTATAAACTTGCAATCAATAGTTTACTATGTTTTACGGAGTATAAAACGCATTTTTTTCTTCGAAAAATTGCATCGAATATTCAGGTGCGTCTTATACTCTAAATTAATACAAGAACGTCCAGTGTTTGATTTAAAGTTCCCGCCAGTCTTAAAACTGGACTCATATATGATGCTGCACGAAACCTGTCTCTGGCCGGCCGGTGGGGCCGAGCGGTTCTAGCGCTACAGCCTGGAACCGCGCGACCTCTACGGTCGCAGGTTCGAATCCTGCCTTGGGCATGGATGTGTGTGATGTCCTTAGGTTAGTTAAGTTTAAGTAATTCTAAGTTCTAGAGGACTGATGACCTCAGAAGTTAAGTCCCAAAGTGCTCAGAGCCGTTTGAACCATCCTTTCTCTACCTGACAGCAAAGGATTCAACTGGCAGCAGCTGTGAACAAATGCGTCGAACATGAGTGTTGCGGGGATTCACAAGCTTGCTAACACTGTCTCCCTCCCGCAAACCCAGAACACTGCCTAGCCTATGACGCGTCATTGCAGTCTACGGTGCCACTAAACTTGAACTGAAAGTGATTTTTGTTATTGGTAACAGTAAAATATTTTTGTTAGTAGCTAGCTTCGTAACAGAAAAAAAAGCTATTCATATGATGCAGGCTATAAATTGAAAGTAATAGCATTTGCAGAAGAACATGGAACCAGAGCATCCGAGCAGCATTTCAGTACTCCACCAATACAAAAAATCATTTGCGATTGGCGGCCTAGTGAAGAACTGAAAAAAAATGAGAAAGACTAACTGCGCAAATAGAGGACTGAATGCAAAATCGCCAACCCTAGAAGATGACGTATTGAAATGGATCCAAGGACACCGTCAAAATAGCATTGGAATTTATACAAAAATGATTCGAATACATGCCCGCAAGCTAGCGCTACAGTGGAACTTAACAGATATTAAGGGTGGAGTTGATTGGTGCTAAAGGCGATGGCCTTAGCATGCGAACTAAAACCAAAATGTTTCAGAAAATACCGAAAGAGTATGAATAGAAAATATTATCTTTCCATCTCTTTGTTATTCAACACGAAAAGAAAACCAGTGTGAAACTAAGCCAGATAGTGGATATGGACAAAACTCCTCCGACATTTGAAGTGCTGAGTAACAGAGCTGTTGCCCTGAAAGCTGCTGAAACTGTAACTAAAAAACAAGTGGACATGAAGAAATTTACTGCACCGTTGTCCTTTCATGTTCTGACACTACTGAACTTATCCCAATGATCATTTTCAAACGCAAAACAATGCCAAAACCTTCTGAAATACCACCGTGATGTTGTTGCTGACATACATGACAAGGGGTGGATGGACGAGGCTGGTATGGAATTACAGACTAACAGAATATGGGAGACAAGGAAAGGTGATTTATGGAAGAAAAGTTCTCTTCTTGTGCTATATCAATCAAGTAGTCATTTGAAAAATTCTGGGGAAGAGAAATTTACACAGGAAAATACAGAGCTTGCTGTTATTCCGGGAGGACTCACTTCACATTATTGTAACCTCTCGATGTTTCGATAAATAAACCACTTTAAGTGTATGTGAGAGACCAATGGAACAAGATGGATGAAACACAATATGAATTCACGCTGAAGGTAAAACAATCGTGGTCTAGGGTGACAGAAGACATTCCTGTTAAATCTTTCAACAAGTGCGGCGTACCTAACGCTCTCGATGGCAGCGGTGACCACCTTATGTACGAAGAGGGCAACGATGGCGAAGAAGAAGAAGAGGGAAGTTACGATAAAGATTTTCAGGGATTTTAAAGGTCAGTTTGATTGCATAAAATAAAATTTTTTACTCTTTATTTGCAATCTAATAATAAAAATGGTAAAAAAGTTATTTGAAAAGAAAAGTGGATAAAAATTAAAGTGCGCAATGTGGCCAGTATAGTCTGTAACATACAGTATTTAGTCTAACACTTAATTCTGATCTTTATAATACACTGACAGACAAAGAAACAAAATGCACTGAATGGGAGAAGAAAAGAAACGGAATTTCATACATTGAGAGGGTATTTGATGTTATTTCGGTTATTACAAAATCGAGTAAAATTTAGAAAGCACTTTGCAGTATGAGCCGACATATCACTGCAAGGCTGAACAGCCTCTGGGTCACATTCATTCGGTTGAGCAGGGGGTCTTAAAGCCGTTGATCATCTACTGACGTTATCTTGTCCACAACTAATTTGACTGCCTCTGTCGGTCCATTATGGCCAGGGGACATCTGCTGGTACGTATTTCTAGATTCAAAAATCTTTACCAACAGACGTATATTTTGGGTTATTTTATTTTATATATCACATGCTACCAGTTTCGGCAATTCAGTATTGCCATCTTCCGGCCCAATACGCTTATATCGTATTAACAAGCTTATCGTATGGTGCCATGAAACTGGAACCGTAAATCCGAACCGTTATGCAACTGATTCATATGAAAGGGTGACACCGACTCGGTACTACAGGAGATGATCTTAGCATGCGAACTAAAACCAAAATGTTTCAGAAATACTAAAATATTATGTTTCCACCTCTTTGTTATTCAACATCGGAAGAACACTCGTCACCGACTCGGTGTCAATCTTTCATAGGAATCAGTTCTCGTCAGAGGCAAAAGAGGACATTAATGTTGCCAGGCTAAATAAGGAATAAATACTTACATAAATGACCGAACACAAGTTCGGCATACTAGTGTTTTCCCGGAAAATATGTCATGTATCTTAAGACAAGCAATCCAAGTGATATCATTTGTCCTCGAAGGGGATGATGTAGGCTAGGTTGCCTATGTTTAGGTGCATGAAATATTTTACGGGCTAGTTTTATTTTTCCCACCTTCCATACTGCCCTAGCTGTTCAAGGAAGGCCCAACGTCCTGTGGAAGGATGTGTTATGGCCTGACCTCGAGCACGAAGGGGAACAACTGTCGGCGGAGATTGAGGAGAGGCGAGGAAAAACAGCAAGTGGCGGGTCGTATAGATGTCTGTCTGTTGTCTGCCGCAGGCGAGCGACATGACGTCCGTTCCCACCGCCTTGCGCGCATGCGCACTGCTGCTGCTGCTGGCCGCTCGCCTGAGGATCACCACCGCATCCGTCCGGCCGCACATCATCTTCATCGTCGCCGACGACCTGGTAAGCAAAACAAAGCAGACAGCAGCCGGCGCCGCGGTCCTGCACAGTCGCTCCCGCAGGAAAGCCGACTGACGTGAAATAAAATACAAGACCTGTTTGTATTTAGTTCATGCTGTCCTGTTGTTCAGAATAGGCTCCATGTGAGCCAGTACATAACAGAAAGCGTGGCGAAAATTGTTCCAAATAATACTGATACTCGACCTTCAAAACCGTCTGCATTACGGTGGTCGTAGCATTCTACATATCTGACTTTGTGTCGCAACGCTTTCCTTGCAATGCCATTTACAGTTTCGGAAAGAACCGGAGTTGGATGGAGGCGAGTGTGGGGGGTTTTCAAGCACAACGAAACATTTTAAGGTAAGAAATCGAGTACGATGTAACTTTTGTGTGCCGCTGCAGTTTCGTGCAACGAACACCATGCTTCTTGATTCAGATATTCAGGACGAAAGTGAACAATGGTCTCCATGAACGATTTAAAACAGTCAAGTACTCATCCGTACTCCGTTGGTGACCTGTTGGAGCCTCTTCCTCGTGCTTAATTCCTTTTGAATGAAAGAGAAAAAATGGTTCAAATGGCTCTGAGCACTATGGGACTCAACTGCTGTGGTCATAAGTGCCCTAGAACTTAGAACTACTTAAACCTAACTAACCTAAGGACATCACACACAACCATGCCCGAGGCAGGATTTGAACCTGCGACCGTAGCGGTCCTGCAGTTCCAGACTGTAGCGCCTTTAACCGCTCGGCCACTCCGGCCGGCGAATGAAAGAGAAAACTGCTTTTGTGCGGGTACACTTCTTTCCATCTAGGATATAATACATGTTTCAATTCCGAGCATTGACACTTGGGGACAGGCTCGTACTGGAAAAGCCATGTTTCATCACCTGTTACGATGCGAGTCATGAAATCTGGGTCTCTGACAGTTGATCTTTCCATGACTTCGCACTGTTCCATTCAGCAAACTGTTTGATCGTCAGCGAGTGAGTGGGGTACAAAGTGACAACACGTGTTTCTTTTCTGTTAGAATGTTATGCAGGGTTGTATTAGGAATTCTAGTGAGGTCCTCAGTTAACCTGACACAAGCACTTTAATCATTTCGAAGAATTTCAGGAAAACATGATAATTAATTGAAACTCTCAGCTCCCGACAGGTGTTGTTGACATACCTCTATGGGGACAGCTGACCGGGACTCGAACCGGGGATCTCCTGCTTACATTACAGACGCTGTATCCATCTGAGCCACCGAGGACACAGATAAATAGCGCGACTGCAGGGACTTATCCCTTGCACGGTTCCCGTGAGACGAACATTCTCAACTGCCCACAATCTGCATACGTAATTTACCTAATAGGTATTTGCCCATTCACGCATTACTCGCGCCCACTAAGGTGACGATTCTCGTAAGAGTTCGGGCAACCTGTGCGCATACGCACAGACGAAGGTCAATGGCTGGGTAGCCTTTAACTATATATGTGAAGATAGTAACTGTTCTCGACAGAATAGATACCATTGACGCCCCTGCAGCTTCTCTAGAATAAATGATAATTAAATGAAACCTGACAAACCGATAAATTAACAGATAAAACGAGAGGTTGTACAGAGTTTCAGGGAGAGCATAAGGGAACAATTGCCAGAAATGGGGGGAAAGATACAGTAGATGAAGAATGGATAGCTCTGAGGGATGAAGAAGTGAAGGCAGCAGAGGATCAAGTAGGTAAAAAGACGAGGGCTAGTAGAAAACCTTGGGTGACAGAAGAAATGTTGAATTTAATTGATGAAGGGAGAAAATATAAAAATGCAGTAAATGAAGCTGGCAAAAAGGAATAAGAAACGTCTCAAAAATGAGATCGAGAGGAAATGCAAAATGCCTAAGCAGGCATGGCTAGAGGACAAATGCAAGGATGCAGAGGCTTATCTCACTAGGAGTAAGTTAGATACTGGCAACAGGAAAATTAAAGAGACCTTTGGAGAAAAGAGAACCACTTGTATGAATATCAAGAGCTCAGATGGAAACCCAGTTCTAAGCAAAGAAGGGAAAGCAGAAAGGTGGAAGGAGTATGTAGAGGGTCTATACAAGGGCGACGTACTTGAGGACAATATTCTGGAAATGGAAGAGGATGTTGATGAAGATGAAATGGGAAATACAATACTGCGTGAAGAGTTTGATAGAGCACTGAAAGACCTGAGTCGAAACAAGGCCCCAGGAGTAACACCATTCCTTTAGAACTACTGACAGCCTTGGGAGAACCAGTCCTGACAAAACTCTACCATCTGATGAGCAAGATGTATGAGACAGGCGAAATACCCTCAGACTTCAAGAAGAATATAATAATTCCAATTCCAAAGAAAGCAGGTGTTGACAGATGTGAAAATTACCGAACAATCAGTTTACAAAGCCAAAGCTGCAAAATACTAATGCGAATTCTATACAGACGAATGGAAAAACTAGTAGAAGCCGACCTCGGGGAAGATCAGTTTGAATTCCGTAGAAATTTGGGAACACGTGAGGCAATACTGACCTTACGACTTACCCTAGAAGAAAGATTAAGGAAAGACAAACCTTCGTTTCTAGCATTTGTAGACTTAGAGAAGGCTTTTGACAATGTTGACTGGAATACTCTCTTTCAAATTCTAAAGGTGGCAGGGGTAAAATACAGGGAGCGAAAGGCTATTTACAATTTGTACAGAAACCAGATGGCAGTTATAAGAGTCGAGGGGCATGAACAGGAAGCAGTGGTTGGGAAGGGAGTGACACAGGGTTGTAGCCTATCCCCAATGTTATTCAATCTGTATGTTGAGCAATCAGTAAAGGAAACAAAAGAAAAATTCGGAGTAGGTATTAAAATCCATGGAGAAGAAATAAAAACTTTGAGGTTCGCCGATGACATTGTAATTCTGTTAGAGACAGCAAAGGACTGGGAAGAGCAGTTGAACGGAATGGACAGTTTCTTGAAAGGAGGGTATAAGATGAACATCAAGAAAGGCAAAACGAGGATAATGGAATGTAGGCGAATTAAGTCGGGTGATGCTGCGGGAATTAGATTAGGAAATGAGACACTTAAAGTAGGCTATTTGGGGATCAAAATAACTGATGATGGTCGACGTAGAGAGAATATAAAATGTAGACTGGCAATGGCAAGGAAAGCGTTTCTGAAGAAGAGAAATTTGTTAACATCGAGTATAGATTTAAGTGTCAGGAAGTTGTTTCTGAAAGTATTTGTATGGAGTGTAGCCATGTATGGAAGTGAAACATAGACGATAAATAGTTTGGACAAGAAGAGAATAGAAGCTTTCGAAATGTGGTGCTACAGGAGAATGCTGAAGATTAGATGGGTAGATCACATAACTAATTAGGAGGTATTGAATAGAGTTGGGGAGAAGAGGAGTTTGTGGCACAACTTGACTAGAAGAAGGGACTGGTTGGTAAGACATGTTCTGAGGCATCAAGGGATCACAAATTTGGAATTGGAGGGCAGCGTGGAGGGTAAAAATCGTAGAGGGAGACAAAGAGATGAATACGTTAAGCAGATTCAGAAGGATGTAGGTTGCAGTAAGTACTGGGAGATGAAGAAGCTTGCCCAGGATAGAGTAGCGTGGAGAGCTGCATCAAACCAGTCTCTGAACTGAAGACCACAACAACAACAACTGAAACCCCCAGCTGCCGACTGGTGTCCTTGATATATCTCATGGGGACAGCTGAAAATGTTTGCCCCGACCGGGACTCGAACCCGGGATCCCCTGCTTACATGGTCAAGATTTTAGTTAAGCAGCTGTTTGGTTCACTTAGGTATCATTTAAGAGCTTAAGAGTCAATATTCGGTTTGATTTCGCGATGTGCAATTGTACAGTCAAAAGTTTCTGCGCCCGTTTAATCATCTGCTAACGTACGAAATTCTCAGCCATCAAAATTTCGCGGAGGAAGTGAACGAAGGGTGCCGTGGCATTTGGGAGAAAGTACTGCTGGACCTTACGGGCAAGAAACTTCTTCAGGTGCGCTAACTCTCATTCAGCAGTGCGAAACTATGGACAAGAACTGTGATTGTCCCAGAGTCGCTTAAATGGCCGAGCAGAATGTGGAACAGCGCCCCTGTCGTTCGGGATCCGCTTCGTCACTCCGCCCACAACGTGGTGTGGCGGAGTGCTTTGGGACAGTGTCGAGTCTCACGCTGCACAGTGCGAGCTTTTTCCCAGGTGCCCGGTCGCCCTGAGGCCTTCAACGCGTTTCATGGTACACTGCTTCATTCAGACCGCTGCTACCTGCCTTCAGTGAAATTCTTACACTGTAATCGAAATTAGTCGACGTCTACTTGTGGAGACGTAAGCTCTAGTGGCACGAATATTTCCGGCTTTCATCTTCTGGGGAACGTGTTATCCTCACACAAGAAATTTTGTCTTTAACGGAGGAGTTTACTGTTTTAGATGCATTTAGTAACTCTTCGAAAGAAGCTTGGCTTGGTGTTCTTTATGATTTCGGTTGAACATTTCCCAAGAAACTACAAAAAAATTAAAAAATTAAAACTGCTACATGTAAGGATGAACTCTGCCTGCGCAGGGCAATTTCATACCTGTTATTCTATGTTTCTATGTTTATGCGCAGTGAAGGTAGTACTGCGTCATGGTAGCAAAATTTCTCTCTCCATTTGGCGTATCTTACCGATTACTTTAAAAAATGCGTAACTACAAACGTTACTGTGCTCTACAGCAATCTGAAAATGGAATAAAAGTCCAAAGTAAAAAACAAATTGCTTTGTGTTTTTTTTTTCGATTATATGCTACTCACGACAGAGTCAGAGAACGATTTGGAAAAAAAAGAGGGCATCTTGAAACAAGATAATAAGATGAATATCAATAAAAGCAAATAAAGACTAAGAGAATGTAGTCAAATCAAATTAGGCGATGCTGACGAGGAGAACACAACAAGTACCATAACCCGATGTCTGAGAAACTCCGCTCGGAGAGAGGGGGCCAAAAAAGCGAAAACATGTCTCGGCTTATCTGTAGGGACTTGAGCGTTTCTGAAAGAAAAGAGGTATTTTCGAGGCACTTTACGTCCCTTCAGCCACGTGATATTCTCAGACTAATTGGTGGCTCAGTGGTTAGCATTGTCTGCAGCTCGTGGTCGTGCGGTAGCGTTCTCGCTTCACACGCCCGGGTTCCCGGGTTCGATTCCCGGTGGGGTCAGGGATTTTTCTCTGCCTCGTGATGACTGGGTGTTGTGTGCTGTCTTTAGGTTAGTTAGGTTTAAGTAGTTCTAAGTTCTAGGGGACTGATGACCATAGATGTTAAGTCCCATAGTGCTCAGAGCCATTTGAACACTTTGGTTAGCATTGTGGATTTTTAATTTTACGCCCCGTATTCCAAATCCGATTATTATTTTTATTTCCATTTTTCATTTACATATCAATGTTTGTGGAAGATTACTACATGAATGTTTTCCAGTGCATATTGCTATAACATTGCCCTCATTCGTCTAATAAATGTTCGTTAGATGAATGAACTTTAAAAAAATGAGAAAATTACTTCAAATTGTTTTCAGTGAAATTCCTGTAATATATCTTCATTCATAATCAACCGCAAGCGCCTGTTTTCGGAAAAGTGATGCGTCATGCATGATGTGCAGCGAAACTGTTGCGAACGTGTGAAATCCTCACCAGTATTAACGACCTTCCATTTCCGAGTGAGATTCGTACGGAGAAATGTCACTGTGGCAAACCTGGCTCCACGCGGTGCTCGTGGTGTTTGGAATACTAATGTTTGTAATGTCTCTATAATCATTACCGTCCAAGGGAATGCACCAAATGTTCCTGAAGAATAAAAATATGAATAAATTACTACAAGAATTGATATGAGAATGAAACATAAGAATATAAAATTTAAAAGGATTGTAAACCCTCGACATACCATATACACATATATTATAAAATAAATGTGTGACACTTATTATCAAATGCAGTTATAATTTTACAGTTAATATTATCCCCTTGCGCCCCTAGTTTGGTAAGAAACATTGATGTAGTGACCTTCTAAGAACATAGGTATATAAACCTAAACAACAAACATAAATTAAAATATCTATAAAAAAACAATAATTGGGTTTCGAACAAGGGAAGCAAAATTACGAAGCCGCGATGCTAACCTCTGAGACACCATTTCGTTTGAAGAGAACGCGCTGTAAAAGGCACATAAAGTATCGTGAAAATATCTCGACAAGTTTGAGCGTCTTTTTCGAGAATCAGATGAGTATCTACAGATAAGCCGAGACACGTGTTCGCTCATTATGAATGCTTATCCACTAGACGAACTTCCTGGGGCATTAGGTGACGGCACTTGTGGGGTTCTACTTGGAAGAGAAATGGGTTAGGAATTCGAATACTAAATGTAATAGGTAAGTTAAGTTTTATATGGACAGAAAATTAAGTGATGATGACGAAAACAGATAGGATATAAAATAATGATTGGAAACATCACGAAAAGCAATGTTAGGAAATCATTTATGAAAGTATTTGCCTGCGTTTGAGAAGACCCACTATATGCAATTCAGAACCTGTAAGAGATTTCCTTCCAGTTTGTGTATAACTTACGAAGACATGCAGATCGAAGAGGTTGACAGTGTTAAATTTCTGGGTTACAACTCTATAATAAATTCAGTTGGGAAGAGCATACCACAGAATTGCTTAAGCCCCTAACCCAGTCTGTATTTGCAATGACAATTATGTCAAATGTATGAGATATAAATATAAAAAAAAACTTGCATACTTTGTTGACTTTCATTCCATTATGTCGTACGGGGTCATATTGTGGGGTAACTCATCAAACCGAGCAAAAGTTTTTAGGGTGAAAAGCATGTGACAAGAATCATTTGTGGTGTAATCTCAAGAACATCATGTAGAAACCTATTCAAAGGAATTGGTATTCTAATCACTTCTTCTCAGTATATTTACTCCTTAATGAAATTTGTTGTAAGAAATATATCTTTATTTCCAACCAATAGCTCAATACAATCAGTACTAGGAATAAGAACAATATACTTAAAGGCCTAAAATCACTAACCTTGGTCCAAAAAGGGATCAATATTCAGGAACACTCATTTTTAATAATTTGCCAGCAACAATTAAGAACTTGGTTTTTGAGGTAAACAGAGAGGCAACTCCTACAACTGTATAGATGAATATCTTAACAGAAACTGTTAAGCCAGGTTAAGAAAAATGTGTGTTAGATTTCAGTTTTGACAGTACTTGGTCACAGGTCAAGATTAGGTATTTTTGTATGATAAATTTATTAATAGTGCATAAAAAGTTTTATTCTGACAGCGTGTTGATTCTATAAATATTAGCTGTTCCAGTTTAAGACATTCTATTCACCTATTTCGAGCATCTCCTGACAAATGATGAGGTTATTAAATATTATATCCAAATGTTTTATGTTATACTTTATGACATGTTGCACACGAACGAGAATCATCTCATTTTTTGGGTCTATGGAAGAACGAAAACTGAATCTAATCTAATGTAATCTCACAGGAGTGAACCGTGGAGGATAAACAGTTCAGACAAGAAGAGAGTGGCAGCTTTAGTGATGTGATGCTACAGGAGAATGCTGAAGACTAGATGGGTAAATCGGATGCGTAATGATGGGCTAATGATCTGAATTCTAGAGAAGATAATTTGATGCTTAAGTTGAGTACGAAAATATCCCTTTTTGATAGTGTACGTCATGCAGCATGATGGAATCGTCGAAATTAATGTAGATTATATAGTAGCCTTTCGTGAAGGAAAGTAAAACTGACCGACACAAGTAATTGTTCCAATTTTTTCTTACCTCATAAACAGTGGAAGTTTCTAAATGTGTAACATGAACCACAAAAAGGAACGACTTACATGTTGAAAATACTAAGAAACGGCGATCACCACTTTCAGTGGCTTCCAGAGGTTAGCTTGCGGGCATTAGGGTTCTGATTCGATTTACGAGGGCCACCGCGATTTACACCTTCATCAGCGTCCTCGACTATTATTTGAACATATTTCAATCTCTGTCTTTCCCTACGGCTTTTATATTCTGCTGCTTCCTCCTGTACTTAGGAAGTTACTCCAGGATGTGTCTCTGTTTTACATGTAATTCGTTTCTCGACGAAACTGCGGAAACCCGCTTCACTCCTTATCAGTCCATTTAATTAACAGTATTATTTTGTAGCAGCACATGTCAACGATTTGATTCTCTTTTATGCCGTCTCTACCACTTTTTGTCATCTGCTACCTTACAGTGCTGTGGCCCAGACTTACTTTCTGAGAAATGTTTTTCTTAAGGACTATAAAATTTGTGGAATGTTCTGTCCGTACTTGGAGCCATGTTCACTCCTTTTATCTTAGGTGGCAAAGGTCGTGGACACACTAAGAACTGACGTGACAAGAAATTTAAGATTGCATTTCTCTCTATAGCCTATAGTTACTTTTCTCAGCCTTTCAAATATATCGCAACAATTTACACCGCCGGAAGCTTTTTCTTCATTGTTCTTAACTCTTCCTTTCATAACTAAGTGTAGCGTCAGAGTTTCCGTTCTGCTGCCTTTACCTTCCCTAAACCAAAGTGACCGTCATCTAACAGATCCTCAGTTTTATTCTCCATTTTTTACATGTATGTCACTCTTGTGAGCAATTAGGATACAAAGCTGATTCTACGACGTGTGTCGCGTTTGTATGCCCTTGCTTTCTTCGGGACTCCGTGGAATGTCAGACGGCATGTCCTCATAGATTCTACAAATTTGAACAATAGCTTCGTACCCACTTCCGCCACTGATTTTAGAAACTCGACTGGAATGTTATCGGTATTTGTTGACTGATGACGTAAATACGGATACTACCGGGCGTATCGAATGATGCCAAGTGACACTCAAATCCTAAGGTTTTCCAGGTCGCGGGCAGCGGTTAGTTTTTGCTGCAGTCCTGCGGTTTGCGGTATTCTCGGTTCGACAGCGGTAAATTCGATGCCAAGTTGTGTATGCTGCCGTTGCTTTCAAACGTTTATGTGAACATTTGCAAACTTCAGACGACGACAGCTTCGACAACTGTAATATCATTTCTTGGTTCCTTCATCCACTTCATACAAACGGCAATGTATTTTGCATCGAACTTCTGGAATATAGTTAAAACAGACGGAAGTTTTGAAGTACTAAACTTATTTTTGTTTGAAACTTCCTATGAACATAAGCATGGTTCTAGTTTACACGCTTACAATACTGCAAGCTTTCCGGAATACTTATAATTCATTGCTGGCTAGTGTGAGTACTGTGTGTGAAGTTGAACTACGCTATGCAATGCAGCAACGAAGTATAGATTTAGCTATATGCGATAATTAACCACCAAGAATCGTAATTTCATAATACGAATGAATAATTTAAAATTTAATGTGCCTCGCAGACGGAAATTAGTCGATAAAGCATAGTTCTATACATCAAACGAAGGACTCTCAACGCCAAGTTCTGACAGAAACTCATCTGAAGATTTTGAAGGTGTCTTCGTCTTACCAACATTGGTCTGAAATCAGTTGTTATATTTACAGTTATTACGAAACGTAGGCGGTAGATTTAACTTTTTGATATTTCTCATTGAACTGTTTCTCACTTGCTATTCCGTCCATGAGTTTTTTCTGACTGTCTCTACATTACACGCTGAAACATGATTATACGTAAATACTCAAAAGACCGTAGTTTTTTAAGACGACTTTCTTCTGAAGGCATTAACATTTTAACAATTTTTATACGATCCAGATTTCTTTTTGTAGATATCCTGAACAATCTATTTAGAACACTCCAGTTCAAAAAAAATTGGGTCCTAATGACTTCATTCCTCGTATTTTCTTGCCGTTATCTTTTCGATTTGCTTTTACTATGAGCCTGCAGTTTCTAACTTCTTTAAACAAGGCCCCGAGACTAGACTACATTCCAGTAGAACTACTGACAGCCTTCCGAGAGCCAGTCCTGACAAAAGTCTACCATCTGGTGAGCAAGATATATGAGACAGGCGAAATACCCTCAGACTTAATGAAGAATATAATAATTACAATCCCAAAGAAAGCAGGTATTGACAGACGTGAAAATTACCGAACGATCAGTTTAATAAGCAAATGCCGCAAAATACTAACACCAATTCCTTACAGACAAATGGGAAAACCGGTAGAAGTCGACCTCGTGAAAGATGAGTTTGGATTCCGTAGAAATGCTGGAACACGTAAGGCAAGACCGACCTTAAGAAGTATCTTAGAAAGTAGATTAAGTTAAGGCTAACCTACGTTTCTAGCATTTGTAGACTTACAGAAAGCTTTTGACAATGTTGACTGCAAAACTCTCTTTCAAATTCTGAAGGTGGCACGGGTATAATACAGGGAGCGTAAGGCTATTTACAATTTGAACAGAAACCAGATGACAATTATAAGAGTCGAGGGACATGAAAAGGAAGCAGTGGTTGGGAAGGGAGTGAGACATGGTTTTAGCTTATCCCCGATGTTATTCAATCTGTATATTGAGCAAGCAGTAAAGGAAACAAAAGAAAAATTTAGAGTAGTAATTAAAGTCCATGGAGAAGAAATAAAAAGTTTGAGGTTCGCCGATGACATGTAATTCTGTCAGAGACACCAAAGGACCTGGAAGAGCAGCTCGACGGAATGGACAGTGTCCTGAAAGGAGGATATAAGATGAACATCAACAAAAGCAAAACGACGATAATGAAATGTAGTCCAATTAAGTTGGGTGATGCTGAGGGAATTAGATTAGGAAATGAAATGCTTAAAGTAGTAATGAGTATTGCTATTTGGAGAGCAAAATAACTGATGTTGGTCGAAGTAGAGAGGATATTAAATGTAGACTGGCAATGGCAAGGAAAGCATTTCTGGAGAAGAGAAATTTGTTAAAATATAACATAGATTTAAGTGTCAGGAAGCCGTTTCTGAAAGTATTTGTATCGAGTGTAGCCATGTATGGAAGTGAAACGTGGACAATAAATAGTTTAGACAAGAAGAGAATAGAACATTTCGAAATGTGGTGCTACAGGAGAATGCTGAAGATTAGATGGGTAGATCATATACCTAATGAGGAGGTATTGAATAGAATTGGAGAGAAGAGAAATTTGTGGCACAGCTTGACTAGAAGAAGGGATTGGTTGGTAGGGCATATTCTGAGGCATCAAAGGATCACTAATTTAGTATTTGAGGGCAGTGTGGATGGTAAAAATCTCAGAGGGAGACCAAGAGATGAATACACTAAACAGATTCAGACGGATGTAGGTTGCAATAGGTACTGGGAGCTGAAGAAGCTTGCACAGGATATAGTAGCATGGAGAGCTGCATCAAACCAGTCTCTGGACTCAAGACAACAACAACATATACTTTCCATGATTCGTCCTCAATTCCATGGTTGCTTCCGATAGAGTTCTGCACTTTACACACATCAGTTCATTTCCGGCAGCGTCTGTTACGTAAGCGATCTCTAGATTGAAAGAATCGCCCGGGTGCATATTTATTAGAAAAAGAAAAGGGGACAGATGGTGACGAAAGAGGACCTGAAATTCGTGTGAGCTGTATGATAAAAGACATCAAGAACATGCGACGTGTATGACATCTGAGTCGTCTGGAAATGATAGTACTAGCTAGGACTGGTAAAACTGTTGTCATTTACTGACACAATCACAATTATGTTTTCAGATAATTGGTTTCGATCATGCCAGCACGGTGCAAAGAAGGAACACGCGTTGTCACACTTAGGATGAGCTGATGATATGCCAGAGTATGGAGAAAAAACTTTGACTATAATGGCCAGTACAGTCTATCAAAGTGGTTAATGGTCAAATGTTTTATTGCAGGTAAAAGTAGTCGCACTGTCAAAGAAAACAACCGCAAGAAGTACAGTGTTTATGGGGTGACCAGCCTTATTTCACGCAGAGGAATAATTAATGCACTTACAATCACTAGGCATATGGAAAATAAAACGGTAGAAGTAATGGAAGAAAACCTGTTTTAATTTGTGTGGGGAATAAGGGGCAAGAGACGCCGCTGGTTTGCTGAGGGTGAGATAGGGAAGGTGTTTAAAGGTAAACAGGGAGCTGCTTTTGTGTTTCATATATTATAAAAAAGCATTTAATCGTACCCATTGGACCAGACGAGAGACTATTAAAGCAAATAATAATAGGCTGGAGTGATATAAGGCTTTTTTATTGTTTATACACTGTACAAAATGTAAAACTACGACTGAGATTGGAGACACCAATAATGCTAAAATTGAAAGTATCCCAAAAAAGTCAATACATACGTGAAGCTCTACACGGGAAGAGGTGTCAGCTGAAGTGGATGATTTTAAAGCAGGACGGATGATTAGAAATAAGCTGAAGTCTGAGGGTAATTCCACTGAAACAAAAATGACAAAAGATAGTAGAGTAGTTGAAACTTGCACAGAGTATGGTATGAAAACTTAACATAAGGAAGTTATCAAAATATCTAGAATTAATGTGCCTAAATTTAAGAGTAAGGCCT
Organism: Schistocerca serialis cubense; assembly: GCF_023864345.2. Lineage (NCBI taxonomy): Eukaryota > Metazoa > Arthropoda > Insecta > Orthoptera > Acrididae > Schistocerca > Schistocerca serialis. Next base: position 901,515,689 of record NC_064641.1, read on the forward strand.
AATGTGTGAACTTGTAGATAGATAGCTGAAGACTACTACTGAGGAGACGCTTATTGAAATAATGAAATTAACGTGCGGGACGAAGTGTCCTAAAATCGTGATTTCCTCTAACTAGGAAAATTAATTTCAGAGTGAAGAAAACAAGACTCGAAAATTACTCCTGTGGTGAAGCATCACATGAGTTAAAAACGAGAACTTGAAAAGTGTTTTACCGAATGTTTTTGGGGGAATATCAGATTCAGTATTGGAGACAGAGAGAAAAGATAAAATGGGTAGACAAAATAAGAAATTCAAGGCATGATGAAACGAGCTACTGTGAGGAAATATGTTTTGATAAACATCTACCATTTATAATTTAAGTGGGTAATAGGTAGCAGAAGAGTACAACTGAGTGATGAAATAAAAGCAATTGAAGATGCTGGTAGTCGAATTAAGGAACTGAAGATAAAGATAAATACGAAGGACACCCCCCCTCCTCCACGAGGCTTCGACTATAATCTTCGTTTTCTGTCCATCATAAATACGCTGTCAAGAGCTTCATCGTTTGTTGCTCTTTAGGACAACCCACGTTTTGTATAGGGTAATCGTGTCCGTCTATGTTGAACAGACTCGCTCTTAATGTGCGCAGTCTGTCATCAGTCGTCATTAGTGGTCAATGAATAGGTGTTTCCAAGCGTCTTATTGGTGCTACGACTTTTCTTACACTTGAGGCATGAAATCATCGCCGGCCACGGTGGCCGAGCGGTTCTAGTCACTTCAGTCAGGAAACGCGCGACTGCTACGGTTGCAGGTTCGAATCCTGCCTCGGGCATGGATGTGTGTGATGTCCTTAGGTTAGTTAGGTTTAAGTAGTTCTAAGATCTAGGGGACTGATGACCTAAGATGTTAAGTCCCATAGCGCTCAGAGATATTTGAACCATGAAATCATCGGAAAGAGAACGCAGTAAGTTTCACTAATAATCCTATGATTTGTGCGCTTATAAAGCCCAACTTGTGAACTTCATGGGCCCAGAACCAAAAGTACCTTTAACTGTGTGCCATACTGTTCCCCATCTTCCCTCTCGGTCAGTGGCATAATCCGTCCTGAGTTAAGCGGGCAGGTCTAGGCGGCGAAAGTACCTGAACGTGCCTCCGGAGGTCACGGGCGAAAGTCGCAGCGTTATTATACTCGCTACACCGCGTGATTTCTCCGCGGGGTTAGCTTACGGATATGCAACTGACGAGTCAGCGGCACTAAACGTAGCGGAAGAAAAAGAAACAGAACAACGGCAGGTGATTTTAGCTGGCAGTGAAAGCGCCAAGTCGGCGGGTGAGTGGCGACTTTGTCACACCAAGCTTACGTAACCCTCTTACCGAAAGTTGCATTGGCTGAACGGGACCTGTTAGCAGGACTTGCGTAGTTCCGACGAGAATCAGGCAAATGTCGAACAGCCTAGGAATACACAAGGGCACTAACGAGGTTTCATAAGACACTCTAAAGTTAGATCCAAAATTATTCTCCACTAGTCCCTGGTTATTCATCGAGGACAACGGAACAGCTGCCGGACATGAAGTACTTGAATAATGATAACTGAAACCAACAACTGTATTGTAAGCTATCGTTATTTCCTCAAAACATGCTACCAGTTTCGACGACAAAAAGTGTCATCTTCAGACCACAATGATAATGACCAACCGAGTCTTCCAATGTACTCAGTACAATTTATGAAAATGTTACGCCAGCGCGTACAGCCAACAAAGTCGAGTGGAGTGGGGTGTGCTTGTTACTGGAGAATACAGAATCTAGTTGGTTTTTAAGTAGTCGCTCCACATTGAATCGCACAGTGCGTATTATCCCGGACACTTAATGGATGTGTCTGTTTCCAGTGAATATCCTGGATTGCGTAACCAAACAACAGCTCGTCTTCCCATCGTCTACGAGCAATACGTTAAATATGTGTCTGGTGCGGATGAACTACGAATCGCTGCACAAAGTGTCAACAGCTTGTAGCTGGCCTGTATTGTGCTACAATTTTCTAATGTTCCGATTTATATGCATACAACAGTTCAGATTGTTTTTATCGAATAAACCGAGTACTTATGGTCACGACGATATATACCTCAATATAGTGTTCATACACCAACAACGTACTGCCAATTCCGATGTCGATGTCCAACCAGATTCCCGACTGCTGTACGTGATTTAAATATGTTCTCAATTAGATGAGACCTCCGTGCTTTTGTACGAACTTAAAATAAATTCTGTGGAACTTCGTAGACACTCATTAGAAGCTGTCTCATAAAAGGCTCGTTTTCGCACTTTTCCTTGTGGTGTCACCGCCAGACACCACACTTGCTAGGTGGTAGCCTTTAAATCGGCCGCGGTCCGCTAGTATACGTCGGACCCGCGTGTCACCACTGTCAGTGATTGCAAACCGAGCGCCGCCACACGGCAGGTCTAGAGAGACGTCCTAGCACTCGTCCCAGTTGTACAGCCGACTTTGCTAGCGATGGTTCACTGACAAATTACGTTCTCATTTGCCGAGACGATAGTTAGCATAGCCTTCAGCTACGTCATTTGCTACGACCTAGCAAGGCGCCATTATCAAATGCTATTTATCTTGTGATGCATGTACCGTCAGACCGATGTTCACCGATTATGGATTGAAGTTAAGTATTCCAGAAGCTACGTACTATTTTTGCTACTTTAAGGACCTTGTCCTGTTCCAGACCTCACGCCAGCCTGCGTGAGCTTAACGCGTGCCCTTCGGCCTCCCGTCCTTGTGGATTGGCTGTCTTGCCAGTCCACAAAATTCCTTACTGGGACGACTTTTCTTCTGTTGTCGTATAGTTTCGTTCGCGTCAGTATTTAATGTTAACTGTGATATAGCTTACTTATTTCGGGATCCATCATGCAGCGCATGTAGGAGAGGACTTGGTGCAGGTGCTAATGACGCCTGTTCTATTTATTTCGCAAGCAGAACGAGCAAAAACGTCTCTTACCTTTTCCTCATTACTCCAGAATCGTCGTAGAGTCTTTTTCCATATACCGAGCGGGGTGGCGCAGTGGTTAGACACTGGACTCGCATTCGGGAGGACGACGGTTCAATCCCGCGTCCGGCCATCCTGATTTAGGTTTTCCGTGATTTCCCTAAATCACTCCAGGCAAATGCCGGGCTGGTTCCTCTGAAAGGGCACGGCCGACTTCCTTCCCAATCCTTCCCTAATCCGATGAGACCGATGACCACGCTGTCTGGTCTCCTTCCCCAAACCAACCAAATCTTCTTCCATAGTACAGGTAGGCGACCATTCAGATTTGACAGAATTTTGGAATCCTCCTGATCCCACAATTCTTTATTAAATGCTGCGCGTTTCGAAATATAATCGTCACACATAAGCTGTGGGACAACGTATAGAAATTATGAAATAAGTAACACATATCAGCATAGAGCACTGCATGCGCAATTATCTCAACCCATACTTGTAGACCGAGTTATTAGCTTCAACAATCTGAGTACATCGACTGTAAGAAGTAATATAATTCTTATGTTTTAAGGCTTGTATATGGTAGTACAGTGGTCAGTTACATGAATGCGAGCTGTAGCGTGTTCAACTGCCAAAGTAATAAACTATTCATACACTGACAGCGGCGTAAGCACTAACCAAATACAATTCGCAGCGACTAAGATTACTTTATCTGCAAAATGATGTGAGAAGTTTTGTGACAGAAGGTATTTAAACGCCGTCATTGGATGAAAGTTGAGTGGAAATAAAATGTGCATCGAAATATAGCAATGACACAGATAAACCTAAATGTTTAGGAAACGAACACCATATTATAAGAGTAACACAGTAGGTGAGAACTACTTAACTAACGAGAGTTATATATATATATATATATATATATATATATATATATATATATATATATATATATATATCAGCGCACACTCCACTGCAGAGTGAAAATCTCATTCTGGAGATGACATAAACATTAACCACAGGCAGTTCACATTAACGACTAAATATACGAAGATACTACTCCCTATACTAACCTATTCTCGTTTTAACATTTTATGGAATTCGTTTTGTAACTTCTTGTATTATTTTACTCACTGAATAGCAACTGACATCATATATATATATATATATATATATATATATATATATATATATATATATACAAACCTATTCTCGTTTTAACATTTTATGGAATTCGTTTTGTAACTTCTTGTATTATTTTACTCACTGAATAATACAAGAAGTTACAAAACGAATTCCATAAAATGTTAAAACGAGAATAGGTTAGTATAGGGAGTAGTATCTTCGTATATTTAGTCGTTAATGTGAACTGCCTGTGGTTAATGTTTATGTCATCTCCAGAATGAGATTTTCACTCTGCAGTGGATTGTGCGCTGATATCAAACTTCCTGGCGGATTAAAACTTTGTGCCGGACCCAGACTCGAAAGGTAATGAGTTCGAGTCTCGGTCTGGCACAAAGTTTTAATCTGCCAGGAAGTTTTATGTAATCTGTCGGTGTAGTTTACTACTTTGACAGGTTAACACGCAACAGGCATTGTGACACTCGCTTTCATTGAATTTAAAACTGTACTGCCATAAGATGTCTTTAAGACATGAGAATTGTGTTACTATATACAGTCCATGTGCTCACTTGTTGACCCTAAAAATTAAATCCACCTGTAGGTAAAAAAACAACTACACGTACAGTTTTTGTCACGATCATGTATTATGCTGGTATGTGTTACATATTTCATAATTTCTGTACATTATGGCTCATTTTATGTCTAACGATGACTTTTCGAAACGCCTAATACTCTTCTCCGAAAATATGTTCTCTAATTTTACGCAACACGGTTTTCTCGAGATCTACGTCGTATTTTTACAAAGAATTATCAATTAAATTCCCCCACGTTTTCCATGAAAGTTTCGTATGGACTACACCGACCTGTTGCGAAACTAGCAGCGCTTCTCTGAATTCACTTGTGGTCTGTTGTGACGCGTACTTGATGAGACCTTCAGACATTTCAGCGGTACTCTAGAATTGGCGGCATCGCGTCTTGCATGTTGCTTAATTTAAAGGTGCACACACTGTAGCAGAACCCTCCGAGCAAATCTTCCATGCGCTTTTCCTAATATAATTTCACCTGATGGTCTGAAGTAAGAATCTCTTCTATACGTTTAGATGTTGAGACAAGACCCAGACGCTCGGCGCTAACCTCATAACCAGAGTTTGTCGAGATCTTTGGCATTGTTACGGGCATTTATTCTCATTTAAATTTTGTTTCACTTTCCACACAACAATAACAACCAAAACACAACATTACGTACAGTCTGCTAAAAGTCTTGGCTATCATGTACACTTCATGCTTTATAATGTTACAATAAAAATTCCATTGTTGTTTGGGAAGATGAAGTCAATGATTGCCTGCAAATAGTTGCCAAGTTGCCGAACATAACAATTTCCAGTCAATTATTGATTCAATTGAAAGAGGGGACTCGGTCCGTTCCATCTAAACGCAGCCCGCACCGTTATGAACTGTGCCTTATTGTGCCTTGGGTCTGTGGCTTCGTGGTGTCTGCGCCACACTCGAACCGTAGCATCGTGTCTTACCAACTGAAAGCAGGACTCATCTGACAAGCATACAGTTTTCCAGTCGTCTAGGGTCCAACCGATATGGTCACGAGCCCACGAGAGGCGCTACAGGCGATGTCGTGCTGTTTGCTAGCAAAGGCACTCGTGTCGGTCGTCTGCTGCCACAGCCAGTTAATACCGAATTTCGCCACGCTGTCCTAACGGATACGTTCGCCGAACGTCGCACACTGATTTCTGGGGTTATTTCACGCAGTGTTGCTCGTCTGTTAGTGGTGACAGCTCGATGCTAACGCCGTTGCTCTCGGACGTTATGTTAAGACTGTCGGCCACTGCGTTGTCAGTGGTGAGGGGTAATGCCCGAAATTTGGTACTCTCTGCACGTTCTTGACGGTGTGGATGTCAGAATATTGCAGTGTGTTAAAATTTCGTCCGGTTTGGCCAATTTAGAAATTGTTGCAATCGTTATAGCTAACATTCTACCAACCGCAATGACTACAACAAGTAAATTTATGACTTTTTTAAAATTTAACAGTATCACTGAACTACAGAATGACACAACAAACAGATATGCAGCACAACAAGAAAAATATTAAAAATAGCAAAGCAGTAGTAAGGAATATGAAAAGAAATCCTGTATTACTGTGAACCTACGTACACCAGCGTTACGTGCTGAACGAAAGATACATAAAATATCTTGCAAACTGTGACTTGTATCAATAACTCTATATAACTCATAAGTAAAAAATTGAACATACTACTAAGAGATCTCGAATATACAACAAGAAATGTACCACCAGAAATGCACGTCCTTTGGCGAAAGCAGTAACAGATGTACAGATTACACCCAATCAAAGATTTGTCTCTTTTGACGCTGCAAATGTATGTGCCCATATTCCAGTACGGGAATCAATTGAGATTATGAAACAAAATCTTTTAACATAGGAGAACTTTATTTGTTAAAAACATTCTTGTTTCCAATTTCAGTTATTTAGGCATCTTCAGGTTGATCTACATAGAAAAGAGAGAACAAATACATCTATTTAAGAATGGCGATAGCGTTGTGCAGACTTGGATAACCTAAAAGCATGTTTAAACAGATCAAATACTGAAAGAGCAAATACCTTTATTAGGTATTTCTTAGAACGATCTTTTCGAGAGTGTAGCCAAACGGGCATCGTCGAATACATCACACCAACATCGCCTTCGTTAAACTCTGTAAAAACTAGAAATATAAAAGAGTAAAAACAGATAAGAAAATGCACTAGTGATCGAACATTCAGAAATGTAATTATATTGCCGAAGCCTTATGATAAGGCCTGACCCTTTCTGGATGGACGCGAGTGACTCCAAGACCTGTATAAAGCGTAACTTCTACGGCAGGAATTTACGAAATAATAATCTCGTTAAAGCTAGTTTTTCCCAAAATTATTTTGAATTCAATGAAAAAATTTACATCCAAGCAGATAGAGTAGCAATAGGAGGGTGTACAGCTGACACAGCAGAGATATACGAGGGCGGTTCAGAAAGTAACCTCCGATTGGTCACAGTGCGGGTTGTGGGGGCAGTAGCGACGCCATCTGTGCGTTCACGCACTCAACAGGTCAGTCGGCATCAAGCCGTGGTCGAGTGAACGTCGTACCTGCGCTAGTTTAGTTTTTGTGGCAGTTTGAAATGTGTGCTGCAATAGAAAACCCCGCCAAATGTGAAGTGCGTGCTGTCATAAGGTTTTTTACAGCCAAAGGATATTCTGCAGCAGCTATTCATCGTGAGCTTTGTGCCGTGTACGGACCAAGAGTTATGAGTGAAGGAGTTGTCAGTGAAGGGGTACGTTTATTTAAAAGTGGACGAGAAAACGTTCATGATGAAGAGAGGAGTGGTAGACCATCATTGGTGACTGACGAACTCGTTCAGACAGTTGATGCAAAAGTTCGTGAAAATCGACGTTTCTCAATGTCGGAGTTGTCTACTGGTTTTCCACAGATTTCTAAGACTCTCTTGTACGAGATAGTGACAGCAAGATTGGGTTACCCGAAGTTCTGTGCACGATGGGTGCCCAAAATTCTTACCGACCACCACAAAACTCAAAGAATGGCCTCTGCATTAGACTTTCTGTCACGTTATGAGGACGAAGGAGAACCATTGTTAAACAGAATCGTGACAGGTGACGAAACCTGGATTAAGTACGTGAACCCTGAGACAAAAGAACAATCAAAGATGTGGGCACATTCAAATTCGCCTACCAAACCAAGAAAAGCCCCGCAAGATTTTTCTGCCAGAAAACTGATGGCAACGGTGTTTTGGGATGCCAAAGGGGTGTTGTTGGTTGAATTCATGGAACGTGGTACGACCATTAATCAAGACGTGTACTGTGAAACAATAAAAAAGTTACGACGGGCTATACAGAACAAACGCTGTGGTATGCTGACTTCCGGTATCGTTTTTTTGCACGATAACGCCCGTCCTCACTCTGCTCGCAGAACAACGGCTCTTCTTGAGTCCTTCAAGTGGGACGTTATCAACCATCCACCTTACAGCCCAGACCTGGCGCCAAGTGATTATTACCTCTTCACGCATTTGAAGAAATGGCTCGGGTCACAGCGGTTTGATGACGACGAAGAGCTCAAAGATGCGCTCACAGGCTGACTCCAGGCACAAGCGGGTGATTTTTATGCAGAAGGAATTTCAAAGCTTGTGAAGAGATACGATAAGTGCCTCAATCGCTATGGAGACTATGTAGAAAAATAGTGCAAAGATGTAGTTGTAAGATGTATATATTAAAATATTTTTATTTAACTTGGTGTATTTTTTTAAATCAACCGGAGGTTACTTTCTGAACGGCCCTCGTATTTCTCAACACATTCGAAAGAAAAACTTTATAACTAACAATGGTCAACGTGTAATAAAATCATATACTATTATAGAAACGTAGACGGCACTTTGATGCTAATTGGTGCTAACAACGCAGACATCGACAATGTCGATCAGGCACTTAACAATCTCGATCCTAACACGAAATTTACATTGTAATTCAATAAACTTCCTTGACCTCAAAATTAGCAAAGATAACTGCCGCCACACATTTGACATACACATAAAACCTACCACCACAGATAATATAGTAAATGCCAACTCATTCTATCCTAAAACGCAAAAGCATGCCTTCTGCCACATAATGATTTACCGAATTACCAATTTATCTCTAGAACAATCAGATATACAAAAGAACAGAGAACACTTTGTAATACAGCCTACAAAAATGATTTTGATCCAAATATAGTATCAAAATTGCGCAAAAACTCCGAAAAACGAAATCCGTCACGATACGTAATGACATAATCTTACTAGAGAAACCTGAACAAAAAATAGAACTTCCTACGTATCTGCAATTTACCTACTACGAATGTCACATGAGATAAATGCACTATTTAAACCTGCACACATGCAACTGGCCTTCCTTAAAAATTACATTGTGATAACAAAGTTAGCCAGAGTGGTCGAGCGGTTCTAGGCGCTACAGTCTGGAATCGCGCGACCGCTACGGTAGCACGTTCGAATCCGGCCTCGGGCATGGATGTGTGTGATGTCCATAAGTTAGTTAGGTTTAAGTAGTTCTAAGTTCGGGACTGATGACCTTAGAAGTTGAGTCCTGTAGTGCTCACAGCCATTTGAACCATTTTTTATAAAAAAATTAGGTTGAATCACAACCACAATATCAGAGTACGACACTTCTGGAGTATACAGAATCACTTGTGACGATTGCAACAACCTCTGTACTGAAACTTCCTGGCGGATTAAAGCTGTGTGCCGGACCGAGACTCGAACTCGGGACCTTCGCCTTTCGCGGGTAATTGCTCTCTTATCTGAGCTAGCCAGGCACCACTCACGACCCGTACCCACACGTTTACTTCCGGCATTACCCCGTCTCCTACCTTCCCAACTTCGCAGAAGCTCTACCGCGATACTTACGGAACTAGCACTCCTGGAAGAATGGATATTGCGGAGATATGGCTTTGGGGATGTTTCCAGAATGAAACTTCTGTATTGTCCAAACCATATTTTAAGAAAATACTAGAAACTGTGAAAATAATCCACCTCATTCCATAAATCCTCTGACAACAGGACACGTACAGCACATCAGCATCGCAGGTTCAAAGGGGGTCGTTCTAAGGCACCTGGCCACAACAATCTGTCCTATGTAAAAGTCGAGTATGTCGGTCAAGTTCCCCATTTTCAGGCCTTATTGTCGCTTGAATGATTCACCAATCATCTCTGCTCCACTTACATACTTTCCTTACCGCATCACGTGATCACAACGCCATCAGTCAGCATTCAGTTTTGTGGTGAGCACAGGTCATAATGTTTGTGTGGCTCATCAGTGTTCATTATCTCAAAAAATTTCTTTTCTTATTAAATTTAAGCACAATACAGTCAGACAAGTGCGTTGTCTCAAAGACGTGTTCATAGTTCTTGCAAGCCGTGGGAATGAATGCAATCTGAATCGAAGGATCTTTATTTGGTAATTAGCTCCATATGAATTGATCGGTTAGTCAATCTGTATTGTCAACGTGGTAAATGTCATAGATGTGGTGTTAATATGAATTTGCCAAAGGGTCCGTCTCAGCGCTCTTCAGAGAACTAAATGCGGGGATGTCGTCGAGATGACGTACAGGCTACCAGGCCTTGATTCGAGAGATCGCGACTCAGTCTCTATGTCATGGTTAAGTCGACATTTTGTTTTTGTACGTGTCCTCCATCAAATCTCCCACGCATGAAACTGCGGTTTGTGAACGGACAGAAATAGATTGGTATTCTTGCTGCTGGAACATTTCTGCTGACTTAAATGGTAAAAGGCGCTACCTCATCTTACAGGTCCATCTTGACGAGTACTGATAGCAGAAGAGAGATCCTTTGGGGTACTGTATTTTCCAGAGTCTTATGTGGGTAATAGGAAAACTATATAGTTCCCAGCTTGTAAGTTAAATGGAATTGGGCGTAATTTTTTTCCCTTTGTTGGTGGTTGCGAGGAAATCTGGCTTGGGATTGTTTCGTATATGGCATTGCTTTTTCTTTAAATTTATATTTGTGCTTTCGTTATTTAGATTTTTTAAACTGGTTATTTCATTGTGTTATTCTATTATGTTTCACTGTTTTCTCTCTATCCATAACTGCTATTTTTGTTCATGTATTTCGGTCTCTCTGTCATGTTAACTTTTCTGTCTAGTAAGTTCCATTCTTTCTTTCGCAAAATTTGTTTTTGCTGTTTAATCCTTTGGTTGTCTTAATTGATATCGGTCTTCTAAGTAGAGCTATATACGAGTAGGTCCACTTAAGTTTTCGGTACCGGCTTTCGTTACTTTCGCAATTTTTCGTTATCTGTGTTGGTAATGCCTTTTGGTTTCTTGTACTGTTATCTGTTTTCTGCCAGTTCTTGGATTTCGGTATCGCTATCCGACTTTTCAGCTGAGGTATACAGTTCAGCAGATTTATTCGACACTAGTCATATTTAGATTGTTCTAATTTAGCATTTTCTCCATTATGTTCTACCATGTTTCTGTAATTATTTCGTTTTGTCTATTTTACTGTTATCGTGATTTTGGTGTTGCTGTTTCAGATTTCAATTTGTCCTCATCCAGACTCGTTATTTTTCCGAGAAGGTCCCCTCACATTTAATATTTGTTACTAAGAATTCGTGCTATTTTTTAACTGATGTTTATATTTTCGCGCCTTAGAAACATTCTTACTGAACGCCATTTTGAAATGATATACGTGTAGCATATTGGGGAATGATATGACATCAGTGGTGAAAGCCGACGGTTAGTATGGAACGTTTTTGTTTATCCGTTTTGTCACTCGCTGGCACAGCACACATCACACGCGCGGAAGTGCTTCGTCAGACCGTCGGCCGCTGCTGCTCCTAAGAGAAAGTAAGAAAGGGGAAGAAAAGGAAGGATTATCATTTAACGTCCTGTCGACACCTCGACATGAGAAGACGGAGCACAAGCTCATCACCCGTCTTTTTCAAATAAAAACATAAGATTTCCTTGTTGACAACGACGGCTTCGAATGCAGAAATTTGAGATATTACGAAGACTTAAGTTATACAAGAGGCACTGTCAACCACACTCTGTAGAAATACACGCACGGATAAGATCAAATGGCCGAGGGGAATGAAGTGAAAGGCAGAACTGATGCCATGTTGCTAGGAAATATATATGGGATAAAGATTCATTCCTTACCGCTGCGATGACCTTTCGCTAGCTACGGATACCACTGTTAGCCATAGCTGTGTTGAAGTTTGTGTTTGAGATGCAACAGGAGGGAAGAAACAGCAAGAGGCTTCGAAATTGTTGGCAGTTTCTATCTTAAAGAACTCTGTGTTTCTCTTGGAGAAGACATACGTTGGCCGACGAATTCGCTTGATGCAATGTGACGAAAAACCTTCTACGCACAAACGTGCTAGGCGCACAAATGTGATTATGATAAGTAAGTGATTTTTTTCGGTTGGTAATTGAGATCAGTAACCTTATTTGGAAAAACCAGTTATTTCTTGTACCAACTGAGTCTGAAACTGATACATTCAGTTATGGCATAGAACTTTATAACCATTATGAAACGCCACGTTAGATGCGTGCCGATCGACCGCAGAATTTTTGTCTTTCGTGGGCCATGTTCCTACCGTCTGAGCTATCCAAATGCGACTCACAACCTGCGTCACAACATTACTGCTAACAGTAACTAACTTCAAACATCACATGAGCACTCCTGTTCACCTTGTTGAGCTAACATGCGTGGAAGGAACGATATTGTGGAGAATGGGCTTAGGTGTTGTGATGTTTAAAGCTTTCCCGGCGTACTGATTGTGGAACAGTCTAGGTGTTGTTTCCAGAACTAAGTTTTCACTTGCCAAGACGTTTCGAGACAGCAAACTCCAATTACGGATGATAAAAACCTGTTTAGTGTCAACTCTCCCGCAAATGTTTCACCTCATATACTTCATTGTGTCACAGTTGGCGATCGTTTCATATTTCATCTACATGCCACCCCTACATACTCCCAGAATCACATCTATTCCACTTTCTTCCATTAATTTCTTCTCTCATTATTTCATCCCCCTCCCACTCTTCCATGCAACAAATGCAACAAATCTCTCTCAAAAGCCTATCCACATCCAGCTTCATTACGCCAATACTTGGAAGAAACATGGCGTTTTTCATTCTCCCATGCCATATTTCAACTCCAATCCCCTGTCACAGTTCGATTTTTCTTGCTTTCCACTCACTGGTGTATATGGAGCTGGTCGTCATGCCTCCCATCTGAGTCACCAACGCCATCACCATCCAGCGTACCATCGACGGCACAATGTTTTCCCACAAAATATCTTCAGGAGATCGGAATCGAATTGTTTTAGATAGCACCTATGTGTTTTCGCATTTCTCTGTTTTTGAAGCACATAGTCGCTTGACAGTCTGTACAAGTGGTCAATGAGACAGTCTCCGTCTGGGGCAAGGATAGAAAATAGTGAAAAGAAAGAAAATGGTTTCACAATCAGTCAGTTGCTCCAACCGGACGTTCTACGCCTGTATCCACGAAGCCACTGCTGAAGAAATATTTGCAGGCTGAAAGCTGCGCTTAGATGGACGTGTTTATCTCTTCTGCCTTGGATTTTTCTGTTCTTCGGGCACTTGTCTCAGTGAGTGTTTGATGCTGTAGTGGTCCTCAGTCACAATCAATGCTTGGTGCAAAACTCCACATCAGTCTATGCTGTGCAAGTCCCTACATTCCTGCATGGCTATTTCCATCTATTTGTAATTAAACCTCTATATCGTGGTCACGCCTTGGTCTCCCTTTACAGAATTTCCACCCCCCCCCCCCTCCACCACGCAGCATAATACCTCCATTATAAAACTGACTATTCTTTGAAGTCTCAGGATGCAACCTATCACATACTCCTTTTTTCAAGTTGTGTTATAAATTTCTTTTTTCACGATTCCGGATTAGTTCCCCTTCATTAATTATATGATCTTCCTGATTATTCTGCAGCGTCCCACTTCGAAATCTTTATTCACTTCATGAAAAAGTGAATGAGCTGTTACATTTTAAACTTGATGTTTAGAAGAAACTCAAATTTTATAGTTAATTATCTATATTTTTACTACCGTTTTTAATAGATTTGAAAATCTTAGAGTTTGATATACCTGTAAGGATGGTTTGTATGCTGTGCAAACTTCATCGAAGAACCTCTCTTACTTGTGACGAAAAGTGTACCTATAGCAACAAATGCAGCCAGCAGTAAGTGAAAAACGATGAAATTTCTCTGTGAAAAAATTATTATATTACCTTTATGAACTTCCATTGCTATGAGTGTGAATATTGCATCCTTTCTGGTCATTCTGAAAAAGTTTTATGAATTTATTTGTAAAAATATACACAGTGAATATTAAAATGTCCTATGGTTCCTCTCCTGCTCCAGGTCGGCCCGTTTGCCGTCCTACCCCCTTAACACTTAATTTTTTCTTTTCACCAAAATAAAAACCCATTGTCAACTGCATATTTTCTTTTTAATTTCACTTTAAATTTTCAGCAGATTAATTTGTCATCTTTAGAAATCCGACACCGGCTTAAATCATAAGTAATTCTGTGTTAAATAGGGGTCAGAAAATATAGACTACCCAAAAACAAAAAGTCAAAATAACAAAAAGTTTTTTAAACAATAGTTGATCATCAGAAAAATGTACAAGTTTGTTAAAAGTGTCATACATTTTTGGTAAGCAACTGTTGCACATTTATCTTTTACAAATTTTTTTATATTTTGTAATAAATGTTTTTAGAACTTTTTTATCGTCTTACACTTATTTGGCTTTTGTATACCCATGATATCAGCTTGTATTGTACTTCTAAAGATGACAGATTAATCTCTGGAAGCCGGTAAAGTCAGTGAAAAAATACTGATTTTTATTTCGCTGAAAAAAAAAGAAGACACAGCGCAGGTGATGAACAGCCGCCTAAAAAAGTCACTTATATTTATATTCTATTTTACAATATCAGTATTTTTACAAACTCTTTTTTTGTTACTGTCTACGTTTTATATCATGCGTGCTCTCAATGTCATCAGTCATTTTGATCCGTAATAGTGGAAAGCGCACGGGTTATTAATAGTAGAGACGACGAATTGGACATCTAGAATTCTTGTAGGACTCGGGAAAAGTTCAAAGCATTTGTAAAGAAAAAAGCATATAACACACGTGACATCTATACTAGATAGCTACATCACTAAAAATCAACAGTTTACTAGATCACAAAGAAATTTAATATTGTTGCAACGTATGCCGTGCTTATGAAATAGAATAAAGAGTCACCTTATTAAACAAAATTGAAGAGTCACTTTTCTGAAACCTCGTACTTGTCTCCTATTGCTAGACAGAAGTTTTAAATTTGGTTCAAGGGCAACTACAACCTTCGTCTGTATTGGTGAAAAAGCTTGGCATTCTGTGACATTACGCTCGGGCTCGGCTGCGCTTCAAACAACAAAGTGTCGACACATAAGGAGAAGTTCATTCATGCTGTCATAAAGCTGCATTGTGAGGCAATGATTTTTGGAGGACACTATTCTTGAAATGGACTTGTCTCCACAGACTCCCGACCTGGGGAATGGAATACATCTGGGATGAGTTGTACCGTCTGTTTCGCTCTAAACCCCAGCGCCCAACAGCACTACCTCCTCTGGTTTCGGCTCTTGAGGAAGAATGGGCTCCCACTCCTCCACAGGCATTCAGACGCCTCATTGAAAGTGTCCCCAGGAGGGTTCAGTCCGTCATAAAGGTGAAGCGTGGACACGACACATATTAATGTCCACTAACAGGTGTGTGGACACTTTTTATCAGGGACTGTATAATATGAGCAGTATAACTGTTAGATCTACTTCACAGTTTTGCGCTTTATTTAGCATGGAGCGTGAGCTCCCTATCTGAAGTAGGTACTACTGGAAGCTGTGTTTCCGCTTGCAGGGGTGGAATGACGTCAGCTTCCACGGCTCGGACCAGATCCCGACGCCCAACATCGACGCGCTGGCCTTCAACGGCATCATCCTCAACAACCACTACGTGCAGCCCGTCTGCACGCCCACGCGAGCCTCCCTCATGACGGGCAGGTACCCCATACACCTCGGTGAGTACCTGTCGTTTACGTCACGGACGTTGCCCGCCAGCTGGCGACGTTCAGTTACAAATGTAAATAGACAAGTAACGCATCCTGTTGTTAGGAAAAATGTCCTTTCACCTTTATATGTTCTTCTCACTAGATTCTGTCACTTCTTATTCACTGACCAATTCATAAAAGCTAGTACGAGGCGGATCTGCAGAAACTGGTACCTATGAGCACTCCGTCGTCACTGCTTGATACAAGTCAACTTCACATATTTTATAGAAAGACTAACTTCCACATGAAATAAACAAACCAAAAAATTTATCAAATTTTCTTGAGTGAACAAAGAGAATTTATTTAATTTAACCTTCCGGTAGGTGCGCCTTCTAGTCGGACGAAGGCCGTCGTGCGTATCTCGCAGATACCACTTACTTTTAACACACTTTATGTTTCTTTTAAGCATTAAACTTTTATCATAAAAGTAATATTAGGTATTATTCATGGGCTATACAAACAAAAGCAAGGTAAAAAACTTATTTAAAAATAAAGCTATGTTTCAAAACACACATTTTCTTCCCACAGCTTCTCGAGGTACTGATATTTACTTCCCTTGTACGAATGTCAAATTTATACAGGATTATGCTTGAAGTTTTGGTTTCTCAATTTACTAAAGCTAGTTAGAAGTTGAAATACAGTCAATGCAAACATTTCTTGAATGATGTACACAAAACATACCGTCTATATATCTCACATTTGAAACGGGTTATTATTTAGCAGCTGAAATACAGTCATTGCAAACATTTCTTGAATGCTGTAAACAAATAAACTGTCCACATATTTCACAACTGAAACGGGTGATTCTCGTTTCCTTACTAATTAAACATGGCCTACATCTTTTCTTCAGAGGCTCCTGTGGTTGATCTTCTTCTCCTCTTCTTTGTTGCTGTTGGTGCTCATCTTCTGTGTGCCACGCATTTATAACTTTTGTATGGAGGTCTGCAGTTACTTTCGTACTTCTCCTTTTTACAAGTTCCTGCACAAGTTAGGTCGAAAGATATCTGAGGTATTTTCTTCTCCTGAGATTCTTGCTGGTGTTTCCACTCCAGGTTATAAATGAATTTATGGCAACATGCAAAAGAACACCACCAGAGGCCATCGCTTTGTGTTTCTCGCAACTTTGAAAGACCCAAAAAGTTTGTCGACAGTGTCAACGCCTCCTCTTATACGATTGTAAGAAGTTACAATTTCTGGTTTCTTGAGATTACCTGTTACTTCATCGATTTGTTCATCGTCGTAAAGGCTGGATATCAACCAAACATTCTTGTACTTTTTTGTAACGTATGAAACAAGTGTTGCCTCTTTGTCAAAACCACACTTGAGTGGGGCTCTGGCTTGCTGTCGCTGTGAGTTCTGAAGGAATCCGAGGCTTATTTTTACGTAACGTGCCAAGATATGAAATATTTTTATGCCAATTCCTTTAGCAAATCGTAATCCGTAGGCAGTAATATTTCTACCACTGTACAAAATGGGTGATGCTAACCTTTTCACAACACGGATGGTTTATTGCTTACACTAAATGGACCATCTGGTTGGGTTCCAGCGTATATCTCAATATTACATGTATAAAATAGCCGAGAGTCGACCAAAGCATACATTTTTATAACACATTTCGATGGTTGTTTTGGAATATATTGTATGAAACCGCATCTACCTCGAAAAGCCTCGAGTTTTTCATCGTCTGTGACATTTTCACCAAGTGAATAGCATTTTTGGTAGTTCACAATGTATTCATCAAAACGAATAGATCGCATTAAAACTGAAACCTTTCTACATTCATGACAGGTAGTCAACCATCCGCCATAAGTTGTTGAGATTCAGACGATTCGCATGGTACACACCAGCGAGATAAAGCAGCCCAAATAAGGCTTTCATTTCCACTGTGCATGTCTGTTGAGCCTCCCTTGAACGAGAATAGTTATCTTCTATTGTAAGAATAAATTTGCTTGTATTTTCTACAATGCGTTGAATCATTGTGTCGGAGATCAGGCCTTGTCATGAATCTAGAATATTAGTCACGTTTTTCGCAGGTCCGATTACTCCGGACAGATTTTAATTTTTCCTTTGAACAGTTTGAAATTTCGATTTTACACGTCAGGAATTTTTTTAAATGATAAAATTTTACATAACATGTTTCAACTACGATAGTGCCACTAAGATAGTATATCAGATTTTAGACTAACGAATTTTGTCCAGTATTAACAAAGTACAGAAATGATCATTTAAAGGCATATCATACAAAGGTATTACACTATGTTCACAAATGCATATATTTTCCCAAATCAGCCATTTATATAGCCAAACGAAAACATGTTTAATGAAAAAGCGTCCGGCCTCCTACCTGTCCGAAATTTCGATATGCAAATTTGTTAGAAAAATTATATGTACCCCACAAACCGACCCGCTAGGCAAAAACCAATTTCATTCTACACTGCCCAAAACAATTATGGGATTAGGTGAGATATGATACACAATAGACATATGGTAACGCATTTTTCTCAGATATCGGTTACAACTTAATTTGTGAGATATTACTATATTTTGCTGTCTCAACTCTTTACTTGAGGTTTACATGGCGTTTACGTGGAGCGAGGCGCCATGGGGCTATCATAATAGTGAAAAAGTCATTCTCGTTGCCCTCTAATATGGTGTGTGATCACCTCGGGCGGCCAGTACAGTTGCACACCTGCGTGTCACGGACAGTATCAGGTTATCAATCAGCTCCTGAGGGATATTTGGCCATTCTTCCATGTGTGCCATATCCAGCTCTGCAACCGTTGTAGGAGGTACTGGTCTGTCTGCATTGCGTCTGCCAAGTGCATACCAGACATGCTCAGTCGAGTTTAAGTCCGGTGAACAAGCTGACCACTCCATTCGTTCAATTCCCTCAGCTTCAAGCTTGTTGTCCACCAGTGCAGCTCTGTGGCGACCAGCGTTATCGTCGACCAGAAGGAACAGATCCCCTGTTACACCTGCGTAGGGCACAACAAAAATTCGAAGGATCTCGTCTCTATGCTTTGAGCAGTCAAAGCGCCATTCTCAATGGCATAGAGGTCCGTACGTCCACCAATACTGACTCCTGCCCACAGAATTCGTCCATCAGCATGATATGGTGATGTTTTCTGCACATAAGCAGGATTGTTCCAAGTTCCACGTTCTCTCCAGATGTGGGAAAGACTGAACACAAAATCCTGACTCAACTGTGAACAGCACCCGGCGCCATGCGTTACGACTCCAATCTTGATGTTCCTCCGCCTAATTTCTGCGGGCTATACGGTGTCGTGGTTTTAATGGGACACACACTATATACCTCCGTGTGTAGAGGCCACATTCCCGAAGGAGATTTCGGACTGTTTGTGTTGATATTGCGCGTTCTGTTTCTGCCTGGAGGGTGCGCTGCAGCTGAGTTGCATTCAGCCTCCTGTCTCGACGGGCTGTTAACCGGAGGTAACGTCATCCTTGACGGACTTGGCCTTGCCTTCTTTTAACGGTTCCTGTTCTCGAAATCGCGCCCAGGTCCTGGAAATTTCACTTTGGGACACTCAAATAGCTGCAGCCACCTCCCTCTGTCTCTGTCTCTCTTCCAACCGTCCTATGGCTCTCCGTGCCATAGCTTCGGGTAAGTCACGTTTTTGTTGCATTGCACTACCTACTCACTACACTATCTGAACCCAACTGCTTGTGTAATTCGTTTGGTAGAGTAAACACAGGTCAATACCAACCCCCTCTGCAGCAGCTTTCCGTTATTACCACTATCTCGGTGACCGTAATGTTGCTGTCGCCACTACATAGAACCGTCAGAAAGACGAACCATTTTAGTTCATTCTGCCGATGGCAATACTTCAGAACCTAGATATCTCAACTGATCTAACTGTTTTGACCAGTGTATTTTTGCGATACATGTTTCTGTACTTGTACAGTTGGACATAATTCCCGTTTTCACATTAGAATATGTCATTTCTACTGGAGTGTTGCAGTTTCCAAACTATGGCGTATACGCCACATGACTTTCAAGCACTAGTTTCGCGAGAGATGACCTTTGGCTACGCATCTAAATGGTGCTCTAGGATATCTCTGTTACTAAGGGCTAATGAACTGTCCACGGTGCGTGATGATGGCTTCGTAGAAGCATTGTGGACTGCAGAATATTCGAGTACCGTAAAATATTAAAAACAGAATACAATTTCTCGTCAACTACCGTTCAGAATTCAATAACCCAATAAAGGTTTCCATAACAAGCCAAGTAGAGATTTCAATTTACAGGCCGAAGAACTGAGAAAGCTCTTAATGATTTTCTTATTTTCTTGCATTTCAAGCGATTCTGCCGTGACATGTTCATTTTTTTCACTGTATTTCGTGACTTCTTCATTACGTATTGAAGTGATCGGGACTTCAAAATAATATCAGGCAAAAATTTGTAATGTGCATCGTGTATTGTACAATTACTTCACCACTTAATGAAACCATTTCTTCTATCTTTGCTGATAAGTCGGAGCAAAACTGACGTAACATACTACGTGGCCAAAGGTCAAAACGAACTTCGGAGCATCAGAGCTGACATAACTACACACTATGTGAATGGCGAGTGCTCGTAAGACCGTAAGGACGAAAAGTAATTACTGCAGGACCGCCATTAATTGGCTATCATGAAAAATGAGATATCGCAACAATATGGGCTGTACAATGGGACATTCAGAAAAGGTGAACAGGAGATATTTCAGTATTATGTCTATCAAAGGATACACAATTTTCATGACATGCAGAAAATTAGTGCCGGTTATGTGATCTCCATGACAGGATGAACGCAAAACTTTGATAATCCGGCGCAGACACTGTTATTATTATTAAACTTTAACAAGACGAAGAAAACTAACACGATGAACTAGGAAAGGAACTCAAGAATTGTTACCAAAGGTCACTGGGTGACTTCAAAAGGTACATTCATTGAAGAAGAAGCATTTCAAACGTAATATAGCTCCGGTATGCAAATGAGTGGTATGAACTGTATTTACTGTTATTAAAAAAAGATATTCGTACTGTCGCAGCATAAGTGCACCTATGCATAGTGAACAGTATTTATTTTATTATATTTTTCCGCCTTGCGTCACACATATTATGTCATAACCAGTTTTTTACTTCTTAGGTGGTCGTCATCAGGTGAAACGAACACGTTACATAGTAAATCGTAAAAATGTGACAGTACTGAAGTGTTAAAAAGTCTGCACCGCCTATGATGGAATTTGTATGACAGGAGGGTGAAAAATGCAATAAAATGAAAACAAATTGTGCTCATTTGTGCGTTTCTTTCACACAGTATACATAGCCGATGTATACAAGATTTTTTGCTTGATTCTTTCTCTCGAACTACAGGTTGACGAACAATTTGGCAGAAGCTCATTATGTTGTTGTACATCATGATTTTCAACAGCTTGCAGTGTGCAAATAACTAAAACTGAATTGAATGGTCGATATTAGCTCAATACACCGTGACGGTTCCCTTTGAGGTCAGTTCTAAGCCACCAGCGCTGCGCTTACCTCACAGCGTAACGTTTTTTCCCCTCCAGCCGCCGGCACGGACGTAACGCATTCCCAACATCGTTGCTCAGTAAAAACGTTCTACACCTTTCTGCCTTGCGCAGGTATAATTCATCTGGGAACCACACACTTTCACAGTAGGATAAACTGACTTTCCCTGAAAATAACGACTTTACGGCAGTAATCGAAGTTTTCCTACCTGTAGTGTTGCAATCTGTCGACGACCTTATAAATTCATGACTATTTTACTTCAGCACTGACATACATTCCTTTTAATTCCATAAAGATGTAAATTTCTTATCTGGATTATCAGATGCGTGTTATCTTGCGAAATTACTTGCATGTATTTTTTTTCTTTTGCCTTTTATTTACTGTACATACATGGTTTTGAAAAACAAAGCTTTCATCAATACAGAAGGTACACTTCAGACGCCGAGGATGCCACCCACATTAATTTGTTAGACACGCAAGCTAATGCTCAGTTACGCACTGGGCCATTAGATACTTGTCCGGGAGGAACCGTTTGAGAAGTAAACTAAAATCAGCTTCCATCCTGATACTGATCATAAACGCTTCTCTTGGTTGTAAAGCAAACGGCAGGACTGGATATCCCGTTCTAAATCTTTACAACTGAGACCCCTTACGACCCGTTACCAGTAGCCTGGTGCTTGGCCGCTCAGAAATGGGCTTTTCAATGGGTCCGATCTCCTACGTTTCTCTCCTAGCCTTGCGTCTGTACAAACAGTAAAAGATCTCTGACAAGGATGATTGTCACAGAAATTGAGGTATAATGAGAGATGGTGATACAGACCTTCAGTGCTCTGAAGCCGACGCCATCCCATTATACGCCCAAAAAACAAAAGCAGACTACTCCTAACGATTGATTCTTGTGCATTGATCCGGCATCATGGTACAACCAGTGTCGTTAATTTATTTTTAGGGTCCGTACCTAAATCGGTGAAAATGGAACCGTTATAGGATCATTTCGTTGGCAGTCAGTCAATCAGTTACTCTGTCTTTCTGTCTGTCGGACTCCAAAAATCATAGGGTAAAGGTATCGAGTTCAAATTTATGTCACATACTAAATGCTAGTGTCCGTTGGCGGTGTACAAAATTGAAACTTCCTTGCCAACACAATCAAAATATGCGACCATTTATGTCATACATTTTCACACTCGCAAACTCAATCATCAAGACTCATACGGTACTTATCGCTAATCTAAAATCATAAAATTTAGGAAACAGCAAACTTTCACTGTCAAAGTCTAGGAAAAAACTCGGAAATTGTTAATTTGTAATTATATCACAGGAAAAAAATTATTTTGTCATTTGTTATGCGAGTTGTCTGTCTCTTTGTGAAGCCCCATTTTTCTCAAAACGGATAGACGTTTCAAGTTGAAATTTACGTCACAAATTAAAGTCTATAGTCCCTTGGTGAAGTAGGAAACTTTAGCTTCTAGGTCAATGAAATCAAAAGATACGGTTATTTATGTCACATATTTTGACACTCGCAAACTCACTCATCAAAACCTATGGCAAGACGAATAGCTTCACAGTACAAGGAAAAATCCGAAACTGTTAATTCGTAATTAAGATGCCTTTTTCTAAGGAATGGAGTTGACATTCTCTATTCCTACAGTGCGTGTACTGCCTACACGCCAAATATACACATACTTGAAAATAAGAATCATTTCCCGTAACACGTCGTGTAATACATAAATAAGAGAAAATCGTTATTTATAAACAAACCCATAGAGCTATCCTTTGGCCAGTTTCTGCAGCCGATTTTGGTTTAAATGGAATTCCATGTCATTTCAGATATGTGTGTCAATTTTTACCTCTCTAACTGTATTATACCCTGAATAAGTGCATTTGGTTCAAATGGTTCAAATGGCTCTGAGCACTATTGGACAATAGCTGAGGTCATCAGTCCCTTAGAACTCAGAACTACTTAAACCTAACTGACCAAAGACATCACACACATACATGCCCGAGGCAGGATTCGAACCTGCGACAGCGGTCGTGCGGTTCCAGACTGAAGCGCCAAGAACCGCTCGGCCACACCGGCCGGATAGTACATTTGCAAATGTTAGTTGACTCCTGGGTTGCCGGCCGCTGTGGCCGAGCGGTTCTAGGCGCTTCAGTCCGGAACCGAGCTGCTGCTACGTTCGCAGGTTCGAATCCTGCCTCGGGCATGGATGTGTGTTGTACCCTTAGGTTAGTTAGATTTAAGTAGTTCTAAGTCTAGGGGACTGACTACCTCAGATGTCAGGTCCCATAGTGGTTAGAGCCATTTGAACCATTATTTGATTCCTGGGTTACCATGTCATTTAGAATGTCAGAGAATGTATATTGCAGAACTGTTTCTTGAATTGGTGTTGCGCAAAGCATAGAATTTCTTTGCAGAATGATCATGGATCTTCGGTATTCTAATGACGAATGTGTTACCATGACGGCAGGCATGCAGGGGTACCCTCTGATGGCGGCGGAGCCCCGCGGCATGCCGGAGGGCAAGATCCTGCCGCAGTACCTCAAGGACCTGGGCTACGTGACGAGGGCCGTGGGCAAGTGGCACCTGGGCTACTACCGCAAGCAGATGACGCCCACGTTCCGAGGCTTCGACTCGCACTTCGGCTACTACGGCGGCTTCGTCAGCTACTACGACTACATCCTGCAGGATGTCGTGAGTACACTCCGTCTACTCTATGAACCTGCGTACTAGCGAAAGTCGTCCTACACAAATCTAACCGAGCTGTCATAAGTTATCCTCATCACATTACGATACGACAATTTTTAGAACTCCACTGGGTGTTAACTTGCTCTATTATTTACCAATTCCGAAATAAGTGGTGTTTTATGAGACTTCCACATCGGCACAATAATCTGAAAATACGGATAGAAATTGGGATACCGGGTGAATTTATTGTATAGACTTGTTACCGCAATGGTTTCGCTACAGAGAAAGACGACAACAAATTAAAATGTTGAAAATCTGTAAAACAGTTTAGATTGCGTTTTCAGATTTTCTATTTGTTGACAACCGGTTTCGGCCCTTTCCTCAGGCCATCTTCAGTCTTACACCACCATTGTAGCTGCTAGTGGCGACAGACGGATCGCGATCCGTGGAAGTAAGGTGCACAGAAGTGCTCGTAGTTCTTAATGTATACGTTTCAGAGCCAATGTTTAATAGAGTTATGTCCTTTGAATCACGATTCCTGTCATATCCCTCAATATTAACCATTCTTCCTGGGAAACCGTGTATGACGTCTCAACAAAGCAATCATCATTAGCTTTTAGTACGACTTATGATATATGTAAATTGCAATACAAATAATTTCACATTTTACATCAAGGTCAGCAGAGAACAAAAATATATTTGAAATAAATTGTTTCGTAAAATACAGAGGTCTCCAACGCTAAATTTTGTAAGATGGACAGTTTTAACGGTTAATATTACAGTATACATGTTTTCTCTGATAGTGGTGACTCCAATGACAAAGTTCCATCATTTCATACGATGTATACATTTTCATTTCGTACTGAAGACTAGTTTTTTACATTATGAACAAACGATCTGGTCGTTCAATGAAATTCTGAGTGAATATTCTTTGAAACCTTTATTCTTCGTAATTTTATAGGGTGATAGACGTAGACAAGAAATTATAAATATGGGTTTTGTAAATAAATACCACCATGCAAATAATTTTGGAAATTAGAACATTATCATACACCAATGGTTCCCATCCTGAGTGGTACAAACGATTCGATTCTGTTTCAGTCCGGAAATTAAATTGCTTTCAACATTTCATTTCTTTCATCACAATTTCGTAAGACTCTAATATTGATTATATAAATTATCAATGAAACACCCTGCTAAACCCGAAGGTCAGGACAGGTAGTTGGAATTGTGGAAAGGGGCAAAATGAGCGCCTGCCAGTTACACTCGAACACATATAAATTTATTTATTAGCCTAAACATTACAATACAAATTCTTGAACTTAGTTATCGGCTGAATACACCACACTATCTTATGCCTTAAGGCCAGAGCCACTTTAATTTTAAAAAAAGGCTAAAACAAATTAACTCAAAATTCAGAGGCCAAAAAGAATATTAAGAAGGCAGAAGGCCTCACGTTGAGTACTATAACTTGGCTGAAGGCCCAAAAATGTAACACTCGAAAAGCAACAACCTTTATTTAAAGACGGCTGAAGGCAGTTGATTTAAGACTCAAGGTAAAATTAAATAAAAAGCAAATAAAAAAACACGAATCAGAAGGCCTTATCTTCAATTAGGCTGAAGGCCCCAAGCAGTCTGAGGCTCGAAAGACAAAGATCCTTAATTTATAAACGGCTGAAGGCCCCATGACTTAAATCTGAATGTAAAATAAATTTAAACAACAAAGCCTTATCCTAAATTAGGCTGAAGGCCCCAAAGAATGTAACACTTGACAAGCAAGGAACTTTAATATTTTAAAACGGCTGAATGCCCAAGACTTAAAACACAACGAAAAACAATTCAACTTTGATTCAAAACCATCGGCTATGAGCCATACAAATACACACAACAGAAAATAAGAAAAGGCAATGCAGCTAACGGCGCTCAGAAGTTTTGGAGATCGGCCAGCACTTGAATTACTAACGTTCACTTAGGTGATACAGGCAGTCGGCCCAACAATTCTCGATCCGACGACAACGCCACTAACAGACAGTCAATGGACCCACCGACAAGGTAACTTGGGCACCACTCGACCAGCACACAACCGGGAGTTCAATGCAAACGTAAAAGGCATAGACGCCCACAACCAAGCATACACTAAGCTGTAGAACTAGAAACCGTGCTGGACAGCGACAACACGATGAGGAAATGGCACTGCCTAACTTTACGTCAACGGCGAGGGCAGTTAATCGGAACGTTAACGGCCACAAGGCAGAAAATTCTGCCGGGGCACTTCAATTGCAAATAACATAAATACAGTTAGACTCCACCAGACGGTGGCTTAACCTTCGCCACCTCGAACAGACACGTTGTTGCTCGTGGGAATGTCCAACACCCAACAATGAGAACTAAAAGGCACAATGTGAACAGTCTTGACTTGCTGGTAAATTGAATCCACACTGAGCTTCCGTGTCCAGGTTCGGTGAGCCACGGACCTCGTAGCAATGGGAACAGCCCCACACGGCGTAAAGACTGCCAGCAGGCCCAGGCATACCGCGCCCTGCGGAGATTTCCTCGCTGCTCCACGCCAACCGACCGACCGCCACACATCAGCACGGAGACAACACTAAAGTAACCGAGCAGTCGACACCACAAGCTACACACACTTTCACTAACACTAGCACGGACTAGACAATACTAACGGTAGTGACTGTGCAATAACAACGAGTCGGCACACACAGGCAACCCATAAGCGATCGCCGTCCAACATACACGTCGTCCGAACAAGACGACCGACCGGTGTCCAGCCAAGGTCGTCCGCACTCAAGTGATATGTGTCGGCAACCTTCGGACGAGGCATGGCTGTCTGGACCCCACTGCAGCCGCCCCCCGACTGAACTTCTGCTGCGCCCTAAGGCAGACATTGGCAGGTCCGAACTGCACTGATAGTGCCTCCCAACTCACTGACAGATCCGAACTAACTCCTAACACACGATAACCAGGAAGTAATAGCAGTCAGCAAAGATAATACCCCAGAGCTTATATGGATAAGCGCCGCTGCTGCCGCTCACAGGGAGGCAAAGCAGCAACTCAGTGACAACAGAAATTGAAAGTAACATAACGATGTGGCAGGGTGGTGCTTAAAAAAATTAAATAAAATAAAGTGAGGATGTAAAATAATAGATGGGGCGAACACGATCCATTCACGGCTCAATAAATAGTTCTTTTTTCTCAATTACTAGCATTAATGAAGTGGTTGTTGAGGTTTCTCACGGAGTCCACCCACTACACACGTGTACTACGCTTTGCCTTGTGAAATGCTGACGATAAAAGTGAGACATTTACATAATAAATGCTAAAAATCTCAAGAAAATGTCTTCTCCAAGCTGTAGATAGTACCTGAAGTAGCCCATAAATTGTTTCAAAGGTCATTTCGAAACAGATAAATGAGTTAATAGGCCGTACGACACAGTAGTAAGTACATCAGAGTTAGTATAGTGCTGTACAGAGTATTATTATTACGATTACCATTACTATTAGCTGCTGTGGTAAGACACAAAGCATTAACAGCCTGAAAGCTTCCAATTTCTGACAGTTCGGATGTAAGAACTGCAGCTATCTAGTGTAGTAAGTATAGTGCACACATTGTAACTTGAATTTGATTTTCAATACGGTTGCAGTGTGAAAGGTCAAGCAAGGGCCGCACTGGAGAGGAGTAGTGCGGGGGAGCATGTTTTGTGGCAAGTGTCTACATTCTCTGAGGAAGTTAGTTTTTTTGTCGGAGTACTTGTGAGTAGCACTTGCGATGCATCTCGAATTTCTTCATCACTCATTGTAACAAACGCACACATAACACACAAACACGCACACACACACACACACACACACACACACACACACACACACACACACACAGTGCACGCGCGCACACACGCTCATTCACACACAATACAAACAAAAATTAAATATGCTTCATATTACATCAGCTGATAAATAAGGCTGTTCGAAGAGAAGTCTTTCATTCTAAAGTTGTTCAGTTATGTGCTTAAGTCTTAAGTTGGTGAAAATGATGATGTCGGTGAGGGCGGGGGTGGAGGGTGGGGGAGGGCCAATGGACGGCAGGGAGGAAATGGAGGCTGGGAAACTAGCTAATATCTAATTGCACTCAAGCGTAATCGTCTAAGAAAGGTTGGAAACCACTGTCATACCTACAAATCTATGTATCAGAGATACCATTTAGAGCGATGTACACTACTGGCAATTGAAATTGCTACACCACGAAGATAACGTGCTACAGACGCGAAATTTCACTGACAGGAAAAAGTTGATGTGATATGCAAATGATTAGCCTTTCAGAGCATTCAAACTAAATTGGCGCCGGTGGCGCCACTTACAATCTGCTGGCATGAGGAAAGTTTCCAACTTTATTTCTCATACACAAACAGCAGTTGACCGGCGTTGCTTGGTGAAACGTAGTTGTGATGCCTCGTGTAAGCAGGAGAAAATCGTACCATCACGTTT
Source organism: Schistocerca serialis cubense (assembly GCF_023864345.2). NCBI lineage: Eukaryota > Metazoa > Arthropoda > Insecta > Orthoptera > Acrididae > Schistocerca > Schistocerca serialis. The sequence continues at coordinate 901,544,192 of NC_064641.1, forward strand.
CCGACTTTGATAAAAGTCGGTGTATCGTATGGTGGCATTGCCGCTCGCGTTGGTCGAGATCCAATGACTGTTAGCAGAATATGGAATCGGTGGGTTCAGGAGGGCAATACGAAACTCCGCGCAGGATCCCAACGGCCTCGTATCACTAGCAGTTGAGATGACAGGCATATTATCCGTATGGCTGTAACGGATCTGGCAGCCACGTCTCGATCCCTGAGTCAGTAGATGGAGACGTTTGCAAGACAACAACCATCTGCACGAACAGTTCGACGACGTTTGCAGGAGCATGGACTATCAGCTCGGAAACCATGGCTGCGGTTGCCCTTGACGCTGCATCACAGACAGGAGCGCCTGCGATGGTGTACTCAACGACGAACCTGGGTGCACGAATGGCAATACGTCATTTTTTCGGATGAATCCAGGTTCTGTTTACAGCATCACGATGGTCGGATCCGTGTTTGGCGACATCGTGGTGAATGCACATTGGAAGCGTGTATTCGTCATCGCCATACTGGCGTATCACCCGGCGTGATGGTACGGAGTGCCATTGGTTTCACGTCTCGGACACCTCTTGTTCACACTGACGGCACATTGAACAGTGGACTTTACATTTCAGATTTGTTACGAACCGTGGCTCTACCCTTCATTCGATCGGTGCGAAACCTTACATTTCAGCAGCATAATGCACGACCGATGGGGGTACCCGTGGTCTAGGGGTAGCGTCTTTGATTCATAATCAAAACGTCTTCGGTCACGGGTTCGATCCCCGCCACTGCCTAAATTTTGATAAATAATCAGCATTGGCGGCCGAAGACTTCCGGCATAAGAAGTCAGCCTCATTCTGCCAACGGCCTTGTCAAAGAGGGCGGAGGAGCGGATAGAGGTTCAGGGCACTCTCTTGTCCTAGGGGTGGGAAATTGCCCCTAAACGCGGAAGAATCAGCAATGATCAACGACATGAGGATGCAGAAGGCAATGGAAACCACTGCATTAAAGACACGTAACGTGTATCCACAGGACATGTGGCCTGTAATTGAAGAAGTGTCATCATGATCTCTCCATTGGCAAAAGATTTCGGAATAGTCCCCCATTCGGATCTCCGGGATGGGAGGTTACCATGAGACAAAGATTGAATAATCAACGAAAGGATAACGTTCTACGAGTCGGGGCGTGGAATGTCAGAAGCTTGAACGTGGTAGGGAAACTAGAAAATCTGAAAAGGGAAATGCAAAGGCTCAATCTAGATATAGTAGAGGTCAGTGAAGTGAAGTGGAAGGAAGACAAGGATTTCTGGTCAGATGAGTATCGGGTAATATCAACAGCAGCAGAAAATGGTATAATAGGTGTAGGATTCGTTATGAATAGGAAGGTAGGGCAGAGGGTGTGTTACTGTGAACAGTTCAGTGACCGGGTTGTTCTAATCAGAATCGACAGCAGACCAACACCGACAACGATAGTTCAGGTATACATGCCGACGTCGCAAGCTGAAGATGAACAGATAGAGAAAGTGTATCAGGATATCGAAAGGGTAATGCAGTATGTAAAGAGGGACGAAAATCTAATAGTCATGGGCGACTGGAATGCAGTTGTAGGGGAAGGAGTAGAAGAAAAGGTTACAGGAGAATATGGGCTTGGGACAAGGAATGAAAGAGGAGAAAGACTAATTGAGTTCTGTAACAAGTTTCAGCTAGTAATAGCGAATACCCTGTTCAAGAATCACAAGAGGAGGGGGTATACTTGGAAAAGGCCGGGAGATAGGGGAAGATTTCAATTAGATTACATCATGGTCAGACAGAGATTCCAAAATCAGATACTGGATTGTAAGGCGTACCCAGGAGCAGATATAGACTCAGATCACAATATAGTAGTGATGAAGAGTAGTCTGAAGTTCAAGACATTAGTCAGGAAGAATCAATACGCAAAGAAGTGGGATACGGAAGTATTAAGGAATGACGAGATACGTTTGAAGTTCTCTAACGCTATAGATACAGCAATAAGGAATAGCGCAGTAGACAGTACAGTTGAAGAGGAATGGACATCTCTAAAAAGGGCCATCACAGAAGTTGGGAAGGAAAACATAGGTACAAAGAAGGTAGCTGCGAAGAAACCATGAGTAACAGAAGAAATACTTCTGTTGATTGATGAAAGGAGGAAGTACAAACATGTTCAGGGAAAATCAGGAATACAGAAATACAAGTCGCTGAGGAATCAAATAAATAGGAAGTGCAGGGAAGCTAAGACGAAATGGCTGCAGGAAAAATGTGAAGACATCGAAAAAGATATGATTGTCGGAAAGCATACAGGAAAGTCAAAACAACCTTTGGTGACATTAAAAGCAACGGTGGTAACATTAAGAGTGCAGCGGGAATTCCACTGTTAAATGCAGAGTAGAGAGCAGATAGGTGGAAAGAATACACTAAAAGCCTCTATGAGGGTCAAGATTTGTGTGATGTGATAGAAGAAGAAACAGGAGTCGATTTAGAAGAGATAGGGGATCGAGTATTAGAATCGGAATTTAACAGAGCTTTGGAGGACTTACGGTCAAATAAGGCAGAAGGGATAGATAACATTCCATCAGAATTTCTAAAATCATTGGGGGAAGTGGCAACAAAACGACTATTCACGTTGGTGTGTAGAATATATGAGCCTGCCGATATTCCATCTAACTTTCGGAAAAGCATCATCCACACAATTCCGAAGACGGCAAGAGCTGACATGTGCGAGAATTATCGCACAATCAGCTTAACAGCTCATGCATCGAAGCTGCTTACAAGAATAATATACAGAAGAATGGAAAAGAAAATTGAGAATGCGCAAGGTGACGATCAGTTTGGCTTTAGGAAAAGTAAAGGGACGAGAGAGGCAATTCTGACGTTACGGCTAGTAATGGAAGCAAGGCTAAAGAAAAATCTAGACACTTTCATAGGATTTGTCGACCTGGAAAAAGCGTTCGACAATATAAAATGGTGCAAGCTGTTCGAGATTTTGAAAAAAGTAGGGGTAAGCTATAGGGAGAGACGGGTCATATACGATATATACAACAACCAAGAGGGAATAATGAGAGTGGACAATCAAGATCGAAGTGCTCGTATTAAGAAGGGTGTAAGACAAGGCTGTAGCCTTTCGCCCCTACTCTTCAATCTGTACATCGAGGAAGCAGTGGTGGAAATAAAAGAAAAGTTCAGGAGTGGAATTAAAATACAAGGAGAAAGGATATCAATGATACGATTCGCTGATGACATTGCTATCCTGAGTGAAAGTGAAGAAGAATTAAATGATCTGCTGAACGGAATGAACAGTCTAATGAGTACACAGTATGGTTTGAGAGTAAATCGGAGAAAGACGAAAATAATGAGAAGTAGTAGAAATGAGAACAGCGAGAAACTTAACATCAGTATTGATGGTCACGAAGTCAATGAATTTAAGGAATTCTGCTACCTAGGCAGTAAAATAACCAATGACGGACGGAGCAAGGAGGACATCAAAAGCAGACTCGCTATGGCAAAAAAGGCATTTCTGGACAAGAGAAGTCTACCAATATCAAATACCTGCCTTAATTTGAGGAAGAAATTTCTGAGGATGTACGTGTGGAGTACAGCATTGTATGGTAGTGAAACATGGACAGTGGGAAAACCGGAACAGAAGAGAATCGAAGCATTTGAGATGTGGTGCTATAGACGAATGTTGAAAATTAGGTGGACTGATAAGGTAAGGAATGAGGAGGTTCTACGCAGAATCGGAGAGGAGAGAAATATGTGGAAAACACTGCTAAGGAGAAGGGACAGGATGATAGGACATCTGCTAAAACATAAGGGAATTGCTTCCATGGTACTAGAGGGAGCTATAGAGGGCAAAAACTGTAGGGGACGACAGAGATTGGAATACGTCAAGCAAATAATTGAGGACGTAGGTTGCAAGTGCTACTCTGAGATGAAGAGGTTAGCACAGGAAAGGAATTCGTGGCGGGCCGCATCAAACCAGTCAGTAGACTGATGACAAAAAAAAATGCACGACCGCACGTTGCAGGTCCAGTACGGGCCTTGCTGGATGCAGAAAATGTTCGACTGCTTCCCTGGCCAGCAAATTCTCCAAATCTCTCACCAACTGAAAACGTCTGGTCAATGGTGGCCGAGCAACTGGCTCGTCACAATACGCCAGTCACTACTCTTCATGAACTGTGGTATCGTGTTGAAGCTGCATGGGCAGCTGTACCTGTACACGCCATCCAAGCTCTGTTTGACTCAATACCCAGGCGTATCAAGGCCATTATTACGGCCAGAGGTAATCCTGATTTCTCAGGATCTATGCACCTAAATTGCGTGAAAATGTGATCACATGTCAGTTCTAGTATAATATATTTGTCCAATGAATTCCCATTTATCGTCTGAATTTCTTCTTTGTTGTAGCAATTTTAATGGCCAGTAGTGTATATTAAAGAGAAGTATCGTGTACTGCTATTGATAAGTCTCCGTCTGCTGCCTCGCACAGTACAACGGGACGCCGTACAGCGGGTTCGGCCTGCGGCGCAACCTGAGCGTGGCCTGGGACAAGGTGGGCCAGTACGCGACGGACGTGTTCACGGAGGAGGCGGTGAGCGTCATCGAGCAGCACGACGACCGCGACCCCCTCTTCCTCTACCTGGCGCACGTAGCGCCGCACGCCGGCAACCGTGGGAAGCTGCTGGAGGCGCCGCAGGACGTCATCAACCGCTTCCCCTACATCCCGGACCCCGACCGCCGCACATACGCAGGTGCGTCGCACCTCGAGTGCCAACTTTGCACTACACTCTTCCCTGACGATACTCAACCGTCTTCATATTCACATCTCTTGCGTGTAAAAGAAAGATCATTTGTGAGATCATAGTGTCAATAGTTTAATAGCTGTTTAAAACTTCTGTTGAAATATATCGACCGACAAGACGAGATCGACAATATAAAACTACTTTCTTCGGGTTTCTTATCATATTTATCGGTTTGTTGCACAAAAGGTGCCTTTACGATTCGGGCATTTCAGCAACCCATCGTCGACTGGTTTTTTTAATAATAAAGAAAAAGCGCGAAATGAAGTTTCAGTATATTAAATACCAAAATAAAATTAATTATTGTACACAACTACTCACATCTGAAATAAGTACATAGTAACTACTGCTAGTCAGTAAAAACATTCAAAGTGTAAACTTGTCTGCACATTGCTTGTTGATACTGAAAGCTACAATAACAAGGCTATTATACAACGTCGCTGAAAAATTGATCTTACATCATTTGCTTAGGCATGGGAGTGCAGCTGATGTCAGTACATGAAACATTTCCCGGGACAGTTTCATTTTGCCATATGAATGTCAGTACATGGAACATTTCCCGGGGCAGTTTCATTTTGCCATATGAACGTAACGGTAATAATTTGAAATTGATTATGAGACACAATCTACTCAATGTGAAAACTGGAAAAACATTATGCAACTACTGAGTGATGTGCAACTGAACTTTGACGAGTTACTGTATAATGTACGAGGGTTATTCGGAAAATAAGGAACGATCGGTCACGAAATGGAAAATACAGTAAAATTCTGATGAAGCTTTGCACAGATGCGTCGGGCACTGTGTCTAGTACGCCCATCAATCACATCGTGTTGCTCTTTTCAGTTCTGAGCTCACAGTGAGACCGTGAAAATATCTAGAAATTAGCGTCTCCCGCCAAGTATTAGGGCCAGGCGTAAGATTTCGCCTGAAGCTATGCAATCCACATAACATAACTGCCATACAGTTCGTTTTACACGACAATTCTCGGCCGCACTGTGCAGGGACAATAAAGACGCTCCTGCAACGTTTTTGATGAGAAGTGTTTGATCACCCACAATACAGCCCGTAACTGGCTACCCCTGAGGTTCATCTCTGCTCAAATGAACCGCTGGCTATGAAGACAATATTTTGACACAGACAACGAGCTGCAGTCCAGGGCAGAAAATTCTCGAAAAGCGCTGTCTGCTATAACGAGGGTATTGAAAAGTTGGTACAACGCTAAGACAGATGTCTAAGTCTGAGCGGCTACTGTGTACAGAAGTAGCTGGAAGGTGTAACTAACCGTTGCAAATAGAACGGTTTTAATTTTCCCTGTTGTTTCCTTTCCGCGACTCATCGTTCCTAACTTTCCGAATATTACTCGTAATTAGGTGCGTGTAGTTGTGTGTACATGCTACAACAAGTTTACTGCGAACTGGGTGTGGACTTTCCGCCTTACAGAATACCAGTACATAACTCAGAGACTTTTGAAAAGCATTAAAATGAAGCCTGAACTATTCTGTTATAATTAGAAGAAATACTTTCGTTTAAAGTGCAAACTACTGAGTGTGAAACCGGAGATGGAGATGGAGAAAATATTTTCGTTCAACGAAGGGTGTCCGGTAGGACAAGAGAGCGAAGATGAGTCTGCTGTATTCTGCTCTGTTGTAGAGTACACTCCAAGAATGATGCGTGCTTTGTAAAAGCATACTACAACACTTAACAGGCGTAACGTCTGTTGTACCAGTTCCAGTTAGGTGGCTACCACTGACAGAACTACTGACTGACAACTACGGAGCCAGTTATAATACTTTGGTTTGGATGACACTCGACCTCAGTACAGTAGGTATCTGCATCAAAGTCCAAATCTGGTTGCTAAATGCTTCCAAGAAATTTTCCTAAGTCCTGTTGTGAAGCGAAGAACTGATATACGAGCGGCACTCATCAGAGACTAGTTGCTGGCACTCGTCCTACCTAGGAAGCTGGGCGTCGTCCCCGGAAGTAGATCCACTGATAGACTCTTCAGTCGACTTTAACTTGTTGGGCCCTACAGCCCACATTAATACCCGGCAGACGGTGTGATACCGTGCAACGCTCCATTCCGTCTCACATGACAGGCAATGAAAGCATGGCAACAAAGTTATCACCCTCTGCAGGCCACGCTGAAACTACTAAAGGCACGTTGTGCGTCGTACCACCGCTTAACGCCTGGTGAGCAGGCAACCCAAATTACACCTCTCTACCGCGTGGAGCCGCAGATCACTGAAGCGTACTCAAGGCTGACCGAGGAAATTGTTACGACTCGCAACGAGGCACTGAAATGTTTTGCCTGGTCATCATGCAGGATGAAATTTGTTTGACGCTACCGATATTTCGACTCCCCGAAAAATAAGAAATGCCATGAGGAAACATGTGAATTAAAAATAGAAACAGGAATGATTGAATTGCAGTCCGGAAAGCGAACTGAATGCAGTGTCGTAAGTGTACTTTTGTAAATAAATTACCTCTATCCGACTCAATATCGTGTATTTAATACGCTGGGCTATAAAATGTAAAATGTAGGATTTCTGTAAATATAGTAAATACCAGTTTGCCATAAACACTGTTATGAATTGGATTATCGTGTTTCGTATTTTTTTTTTTTTTTTCACTACACAATGGAGTCTCAGCTTCCCATTAATCCGAATAATCTTGAGCTTGCTATATTTTATTTTGTAATTTAGTTTCGTAGTAAATTATTTCCTTTTTCTTGCGGTTTATTCTATAGTACTGAGTCCGCTGTTTTAATTATATCAAAAACTTTTACTGATTTTATACAGAGCCAGATGCTTTTCTGGTTCGGTAGCATGGAGTGATCTGTTGGTAAACTAGTAAACTTAATCTGGGTCTCTGGTCAAAAATAGGCAGAAATGGTACTTCAAAACATTTAACTACTAACGTCAAACGACTTTTTATTGCATCCATTGATGAAGGAGTCGTACCTCACAAGTGCACTGGCCACATTGTGATTAATTAACGTAGGAGGAATTTCTGCTCTAAAAAGCAGTAAAACAATTTCTTTGTCGTGTTGCAACGGAAAAAAGCAGCATTGTATGCCTTATGGAGACGAACGCAGGGTTTAGCTGTACCTCGTACATATACATTTTAATCCATTTTCTGATACATCTGAGAATGACCTGCGAGGCTTGAATTAAAAGACTGAATTTAAACCTTTGGATTTACTTCACTTACTTTTTTACATGGAGGAATTTAGTTTAACTGAGTAACAAATAATGTTCTTGAGTACTACTGTCCCTTACGAAGTACAGACTTGATCGTAACTTGGCAGACGAAGAGATCAGTATGGGGGGAGGGAGATTTTATAAGCTGATGCACGATCCATCATGCTGCATCATAGACAAGCATTGCTGAAAACAAAGAGAGAAAGTTGTAATTTTTCATTCACAGAAATTCGCAGGGCTGATAAACTTAAAATTTCGTTAATCGATTTGCACAGAACAACAGTTGGGCGAGAGAAAAACTGGATGCTAATTACAGTAATTGAAACAAGATAACGAACACACTGTTCAACCTAAAACAGGGCGGTGTAAGTAATGTAACTTACGACACACCTGGCAAATAGATCAGTAGTTCGGAAAGAGTTTGGTACAAAGAATTGGGAGTAGTAACCAGCGATGATCACGAACTAACTAATGGTGCGCCAGCAAGCAGTTGCTTTGCGTCACACCGTGACTGCCTCGTGGTACAACTGCACAGCACGTCCACATCGGCCAACAGCATTTTTGTTGCTCAACCCGTCTTAATCTGCCTAGTTCGCTCCACTACTCCTACCAGAAGACGCACTATTTTGGCGTATCTTCCGGCCAATCAAAGCTCTAACTTCCAGGAGCAACATGACGGAGCCATCGGCTCGTGTCAAAAGCGCGGACTGTGGGTTCCCTGTTCATTCGTTTTAACGGGCAGGCTCTCTTGAAAGATCTCGAAAATTCTTCCGCAAGCTTCACGCAAGCAATGGAAACACACGGCCACGAATTCGGAGGGAGTGACCATTCCATCTGCGTGCCCCAAGTCACGTACGCCAAGACAGAGATCACTGGTGTCCTCTGCCCCCATCTCTCTCCTTGCTCTCCGATCTCCACCCCCCCCCCATCCCCTCCCAACCTACTGTGTTGTAGATTCAGCTCTGTAAGCTTTGGGTGAGCAGAAAACTCGCGTTAGCCTACAGCCAAACTAACAATGGATTTCATGCAAGACAGGGAGTGTCCATGGAATAGAGGCTGCTGACCATCAAGCGGAAAGCCAAGATTAAAATAAAAAAAAACCTTCGGATCACTTTTCATAGGCGTTGGTCCGAGTAGAAAATGATAAAGATAGAATATGAAAATGATAAAATACCGTATCTAGTTGGTAGGCTACACTCTAATGAAAGACGTGCACAAATAAACGGACGCCTTACCTGTCCCCACAGGCGTTAGTTAACGCAAAGTAGGGAAGTAGTATGCACCACATGTTAATAAATTGTGTAAACTTTGGTTTGTATGTTGTCACCTTTTTAAGTGTTTCTGCATCGTGTTTCCTGTAGTATCGACAAGGGACCAGCCAAGCATTGTCTGAAACCTCATAAAAACACACACGGCCAGCACACCGGACCATCGGTCGCTAATCAGCGGAGCAAATCCGATCTGGGTTGGCGCACCTCCCTGTCTTACAATATGTCACGCTGCGCGTAAACCTATGCGAGGAGGGCTATTTTCTTACTTAATTGCTATCCACCTTTTCGTTTTTATTTAAACAGATGATCTGACGAAAAAGTACTGAAAAACCGGAACCGATGATGGCACCATTTGTATATCGTTTTGCTAAAGTAGTATGTACTCTATATTCCTTTAAAAGGTCGTAACTGTGTTTCGGCAGTATTCCTTGTCGGCGTAAATTAATTACTGACGTTTCGTCCTCTTATGCGGGAGAGATCTTCAGAGATATATCTGGCAACTGAGTCTGAAGCTAAAGAGCCCTGAGTTTGTAAAGCCATTAGGAACTCTTTAGGAAGCACTACCTTGCGTTACTTAACGCTGGATCCATATAAGTCTTTCTGACAGGCGATATCGTTCTCGATCACAGTTAATCGATCTTAATATTACTCATATATTTTAAGCCGACATCCATATTTCGTTTGACTTCCAATTTCTTTCTGTTTAATTTATTGTGTTGTTTACATTTATGTGTTTTTCTGGAAATTTTAAAGCATGTTCCATAAGGACGACTTACCCCTTTGTCCAACATGGCAGTGTCTCTTCTAGCTGGCTAAATGTTCCACTATAAACTTGGACAAAACTGTAAACAGACAAACTCTTCGCTGCCTATTGAGTAACTGAAATACATGCGTAGCCAAGGTCTCCTTTAAAAGAAGTGAAGCACTCACGGAATCGTTTAAAATTTCTGTAGTAATCTAATATCTTACAAAAATAATGTATATGGTTGTTATACAATATCTGACCAAGTACTAAAGTTGGATGATAGAAGCAGGCATTGTACAGATTGTCATCTTTGCAACCGTCTGGAAGGGATGAAGACGAGATCGCTACGTTATATCACAATTTGACATGGCGTATCCAAGTACAACTTGTAAGTTCCTTTACAGAAAATGCCCTTCGAATCAACAAATCAAAGAATCAAACAATTAACCGGCAAAGACGCCCACGTCATTTAATCGTTTTTGTATCTAGCCGTGTCCTGGGTGACCTAAAAAAACAACATTACAGTCGATATCCCAGAGCAAAATATTGTAATATATTGTTGAGAAATCTGAAACGTGAACAACGTGTCAGATAAATTTGATTATTTTGAGTTTTTTTTCTAAAAGTACAAGGCTTTATTTTTACTTCTAATAGATCAAAGTTCGGTTTCCTAAATAAATTGATCTGTGATAGGTATTCAAAAAATGCTTAGCCATCAGTCTTACAGAACTTACATTATCGTCACTGAAGCAATAAAATTCATGTCTCCACAATAACTTGGTAGCCTCCGGATATGTTTATTTTGCTGGCCTCTTTCGTAGCATTCCAGTTCCTTTTGTAACGTAAAATACTGTTTCGGGTTTGTACAGTAATGGACATACAGCAGATCGGAATCATGTCACGGCTACGGTCATCAAAAATAATATGAGCCACTGCCAGTCAAAAGTTTTCGATCAGCTATCACTACTATGGATTTGCGGTTAAAGCAGGGCTGTCGCATTTACTTGAGACGGTTCCATTCGAACAGGCCTCATTCCTTCTGCTGTATGTGTAGCAATCCTAGTGTTAGTTTACAGTGCTTTGTGTGAATCTAGCAGTGTGTTTGTACAACTAATCGGGTTAATACTATATTACCGACTAATGCGGCGGAACAGAAGACATACTGAAAAACGTGCTGTGGTTGCAGCTCTGCATGAGTATGGCTATTCTAGTAGCACAATAGTAACAAAAATTGTCGTACCCCAACCTATAGTGGCGTATACACTGCAGCGCATAAAGAATACTGGTGCCAATTCGGGTGTATCATAGGGGGAAGATCTCTTCCTGTGTGTACAGTGTAAAAGTCAGAGGACTTGTATTGCGCCTGAAATTCGCGATGAAGTAAATACTATGCGTGAACTTCCAATCTCTGTGAGCAAGTGTTAAGGAGGTGCACAGCTGTCAAAAAGATAGTATCATGCAAATAAAATAAGTTGAAAAGATTGCAGTCGCCACAGAAACATAAAAACTGGATCATGCAGCAATGGTCCAACGTGTTATTAACGCACTAATCAAAATCTGAAGTACTTGGAAGCCATTGCCGAATGCTTGTTCGTCGACTTTGTGGACAACTTATGAAGTGTCAGTGTATGACGCCAACGGTTTGGGATGGTGGACGGTCGGTCTTGGTGTAGATACGTTTTGTGGGTGATAAAGTCAGTGATCTAGTGAGAATGAATGGAACAGTAAGGAAGGAAGAATATCACAGGAAACTGATAAACAATGCAGTTCCACCTGGCAAGAAAGTAAATAGTTGTGAGTTTGTTCTGTAACAGCTCCGTAAATCCAAATCTGATTCTAAATTGTACCGAGGGTATGTCGAAAAGAGAAATGTGGGGAATTGAAGACTATGATTTGGTCAGATTAGTCACCTGACTTAAATCCCATTGAACTCTTATGGAATGAACTCGACAGGTCATGTAATGTTGAAGGTCTATTTAATTTATAGGCGTATTGGACTGCAATATCTGCAAAAGCACTGCAAAATCTTATCGCCAGAATGCCATGAGGTTGTGCAACTGTTGTGAACACAAAGGGTGGATGTTATGAAGAGACTAAAATCGAAACCATATTGCCCTGTACTTAATGAAAGAGAGAGAAAACATTTATTTTATTGGTCTAGCTGTGTGATGTGCTTGTACAACGAAGAAAGCATATAGAATTTTACATGTGTGCTGGCCGGGGTGGCCGAGTGGTTCTAGGCGCTACAGTCTGGAACCGCGCGACCGCTACGCTCACAGGTTCGAATCCTGCCTCGGGCATGTACGTGTGTGATGTCCTTAGGTTAGTTAGGTTTAAGTAGTTCTAAGTTCTAGGGGACTGATGACCTCAGAAGTTAAGTCCCATAGTGCTCAAAGCCATTTGAACCATTTTACATGTGTGATCGCAAACACTTGACCGGTAGTGTAACTGAAAAATGGCGTAGGAATGCTTCTTTGCATTTGCAATAATGGAGGACATGATAACAATTACCCCTACCACTGTTAACGGCCATGTTACGGTACTTCCATTTTTACAGATTTCTGCGTATTTCATTTTGGCTATAAAACCTGCATTTGAAGCCTATTTTAAAAGTGTCTACTGTGCACGGCCATATGCGAGAGCTAGCTGTTGCTGGTATAAAGAAGCAATTGAATTTCCGCTTAATTACCGGCAAGCCATCTAGCAGTAACTGTATGAACTAAGCCTCGGATCGCTCCCTACAAGGGGTAGAAGATAACACTATTGCATGTAATAAATGAATTTTTTTTTCTTTTTAACGGAGCTAGCCGCCTCGGCCAAGGGAACCCAGGAGTTTCTATTAAGTCACTGGTGGTCAAAGACAGTGATGCCTTCTCTGGCACTACCTATTTACAGCTGTCCAGAAACCATGATTTGATTTACCTTAGCGTGAATAATATCTCACATTAATCACACAGTGAATGCTTTTACGGCCAGTACTGAGCTCACTTCACACTACAGGGCTAATAGGCCGTTGCTGATGTGTAAAACGTTCTCCTAACGTCTCCTCTCCGATTGTGGGAGACATCTTCTGATGTAAAGTGGCCATCTGCTTCGAATAAATGGGCAGTGTGGTGTACATCACAGTCCATCACATGACGTGGGCTATGAGATTATCTCTGCTAATGCTAACATTCTCCATTGACTGTAACCCATCGTCGTTCTTATGGTGCACCGTTGACATCGAAATTTCATCCAATTTAACACCTTTCTCTTTTCTGTTAAAATTATTACAGTGTTTACATGCCTCAGTAACCTCTCTATATATGCGCACATATAATGCAATGTTTCGGTTCACTAGTAAGGCTGCAGATCCCAGTGGGAAAGTGTAGCGCAATTATGGTGTGGAACCTATCTTCAGGCCCACCAGTGAGATAAAAGAATGTTTGAGATCGGTGAAAGATATGCGACGTTCTTTGGCTATACCAGCCGTACATAAAATTCTTTGCAGTTGTGGAATGGTTTATACTGGTACCACGAAAAGAAGTGTTAACATCCTCCTGGGTGAACACAAGACTAGTTGACACCTGGGACATACGGAAAAATCGACCGCAGTAGAACATGTTCTCCAAGGGTCATATAGAAAACATGGCATTACCATTCGCGCATATACAGAGAGGCTATGGAGATTTATAAAAAACATAATAATTTTAACAGAAAGGGGGAATGTGTTAAATTAGATAAAATTCTAATATCGGCATTGTACTGTAAGAATGCGACGATCCATTACCTTCAATCGAGAATGTTGGCATTACAAGAGATAATCTCGTCGCCGAAGTCGTGTAATGGACTGTGGAACGCTTTACAGTGACAATCTATTCGGCGCTCCACGGAGTTCTGGTTGGAATTCGCCGCTTCACCTCTGAAGATGTCTTGGAGGAAACGTTATGAGAATGTTTTATACATCGACCTCGATGTATTAGTCCAGAAGTTTCAAGTGAAGAACAAGTCACATTAGTCTACCATCATTTCGCCGGTATTGTATGGAAGTTATACATGATCGCAAGTGGCGCAGTTGCATCGAGTGGACTGATGTGTTTGCAGCGATGATCGCCAAACTGGACGAGTCCGTGGGGCGCGTGATGACAGCGCTGCAGGATCGAGACATGCTGGACAACTCCATCGTCGTCTTCATCTCGGACAACGGCGCGCCCACCATCGGAACCTACCCCAACTGGGGCTCCAACTGGCCACTCCGAGGGGTGAGTACGCCACGTCGCAGCACACCCCAGCCACGCTGGTACATCGTCGTTTATAACACTCCACAGTTCCTATTTTGTGACTCCAAAGGTTAGTCAAAGTGTACTTTTCCTGTTTCTCTTGTAGATATCTCGATTCTTGAATGAGATTTTCACTCTGCAGCGGAATGTGCGCTGATATGAAACTTTCTGGCAAATTAAAACTGTGTGCCGGACCGAGACTCCCGGTCTCCTGAGTTCGAGTCTCGGTCTGGCACACAGTTTTAATTTGCCAGGAAGTTTCATCTCGATTCTTGTTGTGTCCTGCCTACTCGTAGAATATTAGGTGCCTAGGAAAGCTGCTGGTACTTGCGGATCGCAAGACAACAATTCAACCAAACCGTATTAATGATTTTTTATTACAGTAAGATAAATGATAACAGTAATCTCGAGAATTTAGGAAAACAATGGGCGACAGACAAATTAAGAAAATCTTTTCAGTATACACAACTCCTAATAAAAATGAGACAATACAGTTCCTAAGTCGCTGCTGTAGAGCTCGTAGAACGGCTAGTCTTCAACTGGGCCGCGACCAGGTGGCGCGGCGCTTATGTCCTCTACATGTAGATCCCCTGCTGTTTCGGTGTCATCCTACAGAGGGGTCGGTCAGCGTACTTCGTCTCACAGCCCTCTCTGCTCTAACGTTCTCGATGAGCGTGCCGGCACTTGACGTTAAGCCGGAACAGTTCTAACCGTAATATCTGGACCAGATGTCAATATGAAATGATAATTACGTCAAGATCCTAAGCTGTCTACAGGCGTTGATCTACATCAACGGGGACAGTTGAAAGTGGGCGCTCCGACCGGGACTCGAACCCGGGATCTCCTGTTTGCATGACAGGCGCTCTATCCATCTCACCCACCGATGGCAGAGAGCACAATGCGACTGCAGGTATTTATCCCTTGCACGCTCCTCGTGAGACCCACATTCGCAACTTCATGTCCACACACTACATTCGTAGTGCCCATTCCCATTACACTCATTACTCGCGGCAGACATTCTTACCGAGTCCCGAAGAACAGATACCATCTTGATATATTTGTCCGAAAGGACGGATATCGTCTTCATATAGTTAAGGCTAACCGCCTATTGACCTTCATCTGTGCTGGATGCACACGTATTGCCCGAACTCTTACGGAACTCGGTAAGATTGTCTGCCGCGAGTAATGAGTGTAATGTGCAGGGGCACTACGAATGCAGTGTGCGGACATTAAGTTGGGAATGTGGGTCTCGCGGGGAGCGTGGATGGGATAAATGCCTGCTGTCACACTGTCCTCTGTGCCCTCGATGGCTGAGATGGATATAGCGTCTGCCATGTACGCAGGAGATCCCGGTTTCGATTCCCAGTCACGGCACGCATTTTCAACTGTCCCCGTTGATGTATATGAACGCCTATCGATTGCTGAGGGTCTTGATTTCATTATCATTTCATTCTAAGAGAGCAGCATGGTCACCGATGGTATCTGTTCTTTCGGACACGTCCGAAAGAACAGATACCATCTTCATATAGATGTCACAGTATGTATTAAACTTTTCCTAAAATAGTGAATGTACACGAGAGAGCCTCCAAGAGGCGAATAATTTATGTACATCCTATTAGATACGGTTGTTATTAATTTCATGTTATGCATTTGTAACGGAAATGAAGTACAGGTAGCCGGCCGAAGTGGCCGTGCGGTTAAAGGCGCTGCAGTCTGGAACCGCAAGACCGCTACGGTCGCAGGTTCGAATCCTGCCTCGGGCATGGATGTTTGTGATGTCCTTAGGTTAGTTAGGTTTAACTAGTTCTAAGTTCTAGGGGACTAATGACCTCAGCAGTTGAGTCCCATAGTGCTCAGAGCCATTTGAACCATTTTTTGAAGTACAGGTTCAGAATGTCTGCTGTGTGAAGAGAGAGAGATGATAAATTTTCTTTGAAGTCCGTCTCTTTGAGCAGAAGTAGTCAGAATGTTAACGATAGACATTCACATTTATTTCAGGCACCATTGTCACGTTTCCTGTTGGAATTTCTTGTGAATCTGTATAATCTATGTCAATATACGATCTAAGATCAAATATGAGTCCATGATCGTAACAGCACTAATTAATGTTTTATCTTTATCGCGTCTTATTTTAATGTACTATACAGCTTAAAGCATTTCGGCGTAAACCAAAATCAAATTGGTCGCTAGCTTATGCTGCATATTTGTACGCGCGTAAAAATCTAACGAGACTGTGTCGATGGACTTTTAAAAGAGATTCTGGTGATGATCTAAGCCGAGGAGCTTAAGGTGTTCGGTATAGGAAAATCAAGAGCGATGTAGCCGAAATATTGTGTTAACTGACTTCAAAACGTTTCTGTGGCGACAGAGCAAATTTTCAGCTTTCCACATTTGGTCTTTGTTATATCTGTACCAGCTTTCTATTATTCTAATTTATTAAGCATACAAATATGCTGACGTACCAAAACATTGTGACCACCTGTTTAATAGCGGGTTGGTCTGCTATTCAAACAGAGTACACCAATGATTCTGCTTGGCATGGATCCGAAAGTCCTTGGTAGCTTTCGCGACGAATGCGAGACTATACGCCACCTCTCATTTTACCCAAATCCCATAAATTATGGGCCGGTGATTTGGGTGTACGCAGAAGCACGATATGTGTTCCAACTGATACAGATCAGGGGCATTTGCTGTCCAAGGCATCACTCTGAGGTCACTATGATTCCCGTCACACCACTACCGCACGATTCTGATCTTGTGACACAGACAGTTATCCTGCCGCAAGATGTCATCGCCGTTGGGGAAGACATCAAGCATGAAGCGATGCAGTTGATCCTAAATCATGTTCACGTAGTCCACAGCTGCCACGATGCCTTCGATTACCACCACAGCTTCCACGAAAGCTCAACTCAACGTACCCCATAGCATGATTCTGACATCACTGGCTTGCATATGTGGCGCAGCGCATGTTTCAAGCAGCATTTGGCTGGATGACAGCATGTAAGGAAAAACCACCTACCTGGTGTAGCAGGAATTGCGAGTCATTTAACCAGGCGACCCGTGTCTACTGACCTACGGTGAAAGTTCAGTGATGTTGTGCCCACTGCAATCGTAACTGACGATGTCGTTGGGCCAACACGGGAACAAGTAGGGCTCGTGGGCTGTGGAGCTCCATCTTCAACAATTGCCTTTCAACCGAGTGCTCCCAAACATATGTGCCTGCAACAGCACTGTATCTTGTCTTCAGATATGCCACAGATCGCTACCTACTCTACGTTACACAGCGTGCAACGCTCTTGTCTCCAGACTTTGTAATGAGACATGGACGTCCATCCAATACCGTGTGGTCTACTCATAAACTCATTATCCTTCAATCACTTTCCGCAGATGCTCACGACAGTAGTACCCGAACTGCCGATCAGCTGTGCCGTTTCAGAGATTCTCGTTCCCAGTCTGAGAGCAATAACAATCTGACCTTCGTCAAAGTCGCTTGTATCAGTGGTTTTGCGATCTGTGTCTTCGGCAAGACAACCACACATTCGTGTCTGTCCCGCTTATATTCTTTCCTTACCGTGCCACGTGACCGTAGCACTACGAGAAGGCATTCAGTCTCGGGGTGGCCCATCAGTGTATGTGAACAATCTGTCTGTTTTCACATGTGTCGTGCAAGTGAATATTTCACAGATGCGGTACATCATTTCTGCAGACAAATTTAAGTTGTTTATTGAGAGCGAAGTTTATTCTTTAAAATAGAAAGTGTATTGGATAAATATAAATAGAGGGCTAATCGGTTGTGTAAGTTTCGAGCTCCAGACTTAGAATGGGATATGAACTTGATGCTGCAAATGCTGTCATAGGCAATTAAAGGTAAAAGCAGGGGAAGTAAATGTCTTAACACTAAGTAAGAGCCACCAAACAACTAGTAGAAAAGCAATGAAATAATCGATCGAATGAAGCAATCCTCTTGCTTAAGAAACATCAGTTCTGAAGTTAACATACAATGCCCATAAACTGAAAGAGGAGTAGCCCTTGCCAAAGGCGCCTTCCAAAACAAAAGAAATTTATTAATAAACATCTTCATGAACGTTAAGACAAGGTAGGCTTTCGCCGTAGCTTATGAGTGGAACATATATGGGAGTGAGATCAAGACAACAGGAGAGAAAGACAAAGACTGCCAGGAAGCAAGAGAAATTTCGATATCATGGAAGACAACCAACACCATCTGGACACGAAATGAATTCAATTAAAATGAAAAGGAAATGAATGGCTTCGCGATTAGAGCGTTACATGACTACCGATTGACAGATTTTCCCATATAAAATCAGTTATGTAATCAACGTCTTCTCCAGGACACTTCGTTGAAACTTGCGCTTTGTACATAGACGTATTTGTGATATGACGCTTAGATACTTTCGTTAACTGACCGGGTGAGCTGTTTCATTTCTTCAGGTGTATTATACTATGAATGTTTTTTTCTAAAATTCGAGGAGTTGTGTATATATTTATGTATTTTTCAACATTCGTGGTCCGTTAACTACATCTCAAACTTTCCTTAATTATTTCTTAACATCCTTTAGTATAGGACAGTGATTTATATTCTTTGTTTCTAAAAATTGCTGTGGTCATTTGAAAAGTAAATATGAAATACAGTGTTTATGCAAGCCGAATTGAAAGTTTCTTTTGGTAATGCAGTGGATTTTGGGTTTTATGGATCTTTTTTCCACTGCTTATTTCAGATACTTTAATACGTGATTAACATAATTGTTTGTGAATTTTTGAATGCAACATGTCATCCACTTCCAATAAGTAAAGTAAATCTTGCTAACTATTTTAATGTGTTTGATGTGTTCTCAGAACTGGAAATTACTTCCTCTTCTCTACCTCTTCTTCTTCTTCGCCTTCTATTTCTAGACTCTGTGCACCATATGACCTAATCTGGCTCCCATCATTCTACTATGTTCCTTTGTGTTCAAGTGTTCATTCGACTCACTGACTTGTAGCTGTAAACCATTTCTTCTGTTCTGCTGTTTTCCATGGATTTAAATGCTCCTTATTCATCCTTCTGCCGTCTTTTATGTTATCATTGATAAAAAAAACTTGAAATTCCCCGTCATTAACGTTATTTCTTGTCTTATCTAGCAAAGTACGTTTTTTGGACTAATTCTTTAAAAATGTACTTTCAGCTTTGAAGGAAAGGAGGTGTGATCTACCATAGCGCAGGAATCTCAGCGTGAAACGCTGTGCCGTAGGACCTTATGTTGTCCGTTTCATGACCCGGAACAAATGTATTGATTGCAGTGTATCCTGATTTAATTTACAGATACATTATAATTGTTTTTAGAAAGACCTGTCGGATATAACAGAGCAACAAACCAGTTTTTTTTCTGGATGAAAGTTCTCATTATATATGCAAAGTTAATAACACCACTTCCATCATAACTGACCCTTATGTTACACCGTGAAGAAAATTGTTTTCGTGATATCGATATAATACAAAAAAAGAAGTATTGCATGTTTTCAATGTAAACAGCTCTATAGAAATACCCTCATTTCCAATATTCCTCTTCCTTTCTCCAGTATGGACGGTTATTTTCTAGCTGCGCTCTCGAGAAACTGGTTCTTAGGCTACCCGTTGAACTTTACTGCATTGCGGGCGGCAGAGGCGGCAGGCTAGAAGAAGTAAGCACAAGCGCCACTCTTCGCAGTATCGATGTATTGGAGTGAGGAAGTTTGTGTACGGTTTTACAGGTGAAAGAGACGCTGTGGGAGGGTTCGGTGAAGGGCGTGGCGCTCATGTGGAGCAACCTGCTGCACCAGACGCCACGTGTCTCCCATCAGCTTATGCACGTGTCCGACTGGCTGCCCACCCTGTACTCCGCCGCTGGTAAGAAACTGTGGACCTCCGAAAAGGGCAAGTCTGCAAAACGATTGCTGTCGCATGTTCTCCCGATATACACGATCAGTATTTTTTAAACTGAATCACTGGTACAATCAGCTTGCTGGTGTGGCATGGATAATCATCTTCTCGCCAGCTGACTCATAATTAGTCTCACACTTCTAAGTTCCGTACTGGTTTATTAAATTATTGATATTGTACCTGAAATTTAATGATAAAGCACAGATCAGATTACATTAAGAATTCATTTTTCTTAGGCGTTCTAAAGCACCCTAAAAGTGGTTTCTTATCTCAGGGTAAGGATGGTGCATCATCTCATATCACTGACATAAAGTAAGAGATGTGAGTAAAAAACACCTCATAGTACAAATTCAACAAGCACTTAGTGTAAAACAGAGTTTATTGTCCATTTGTTATATACAGACGAATTGACTTACCATTCACGTGTGTGAGGTATCTGGCCTATTCAGGAGGTTTTAGGTATGCTGCATTCAAACGACAAAAATTGAGCGGCAGTAAGATCTGTTGTTAAAGTTATACCAATTCACCACAAGGATAACTATGTGAACGTAAGTTGACTCTGTACTGGTAACAGTGGATTAAATATCTGCCCGTGCTCTGAATGGAACCTTGGAACGTCAAGCGTCTATCCATACACTCGACCTCTGGACTCAAAAAATGCATGGTATTCACAACAAACCAACAACTGTCTGACATACACGACATATATGACTGCTGTAGCTATTTACAGTACACCTTGTTAATTCTCATTTTGCTTAAGAATTTGACGTTGGGCACAAGCGCGTTACAAAGTTCAGGCTTGGACCAAATTGGAACCAGCGACCTCCGTCATTCCGATTTAGTTGCATTTGCAACAGCATGTCGGCCAGACAGACTTTTCCACTTTATTTATATCTGTGTATTTTAAAGACGTCTACTATAGCATCTACCTACTTGCATTTAGCAACTTTATTGTAGAATCAACCATTATCTGTTCAGCCTGAAGCAACTTTCTTATGAACTAATTCAGAAATTTTTATTCAGGGACACGCACCGGTACGCATGGACGAACGTAAAATCAAGACAGAATTGTCCCTGTTGTGGGTCAGATTCGAACCCACGGCCCCTGAAATAACGCCTCTGTCTTGGTGTACTCGGCCTCCACAGGGTGGAATCACGTAGGTTTACTGACAGACTTAAACTGGCAAGTCTGTCACCACTGCCGCTCCGTTTCACGACAATATGATTACTTTCTCCCAGGCATCAGCTCTCTCTCTCTCTCTCTGTGTGTGTGTGTGTGTGTGTGTGTGTGTGTGTGTGTGTGTGTGTGTGTCAGTGCATAACTGTGTATGAGACAGAGGAAGGGACAGAGAGAGAGAAAAAGATAGTGAGAGGGAGAGAGAGGGAAGGGTGGGAGGGAGATATAGATGGCAGTAAGGGAGGGGTGCAGGGAGGAGTGAGGTGGCTAGAAGACAAAGAAAACTGACCATATGGAAAAGTATGTCCTACTTCCTTTTATCACGAAGGAGAGAGAAACGGGATAAGGCAAGGATGTTTCCCGTTCGAAGGATGAGTAATAAAATGAGGGATACAAAAGAAAATTGTTTCATAATGTTTGGAAGAAATAATAGAGGAGGAAAGTATGAAAGGGGTGAGGTAGATGGAGATGTTAAAAGAACAGCTATTATTTCAACGAAAACTGCTTGATTTGTTTATTAGTTTCGGGAGGATGCAGTAAAAGGCAAGTGAGACCCGAGTGAAAGAGAGAAAAAGAGGTGGGATGGGAAATTAAAGGTGAATAAATATTGGAAGGAATGTTTTCCATATTTCTGGAAGGATCCAGCCTTTGCTAGTGGGAAGATAGAGATGAATTTGTAACAACGAAAAATGATTCTCCCTTTTTACGCATGTAGGCAGAGAGCAATTAAAGATAACGTAATATATCTTTTAAAAGAAATCTATTTCAATGAAAAGAGTAAGGTAAAGGGATACTAACTCAGATTTTATTATCTCTGGTTCGATATTTTTCCGTCACACTGTGATCTTCCATTGGTCCTCTCTGACAGAAGATTGAACAGAAGAACAAGTGAACCAAATAAAACCCTTCAAGGGCTGTATTTTGTTCACAAACCTCCATTATTTCTGACTTCGGTCATGCGGCTTGGCATGGATTTTATGAGGCGTTGGACATTGCCAAAAGAGGCAACCTCTTCTCAGGCTTCTAGAATGCAGCCCGAAAGAACGTCAGCTGTAATCGATTGGTTTCGTAGCCAGTTCTCTGGCAGTCTTCGTGCTACTTCCGTCCACAAATTTTCCATTGGGTTCATATCAGCAGCGCGTGAAAGCAGTTCATGACGTTCTGCTGAGCGAATGCGGACTTATGCACAGCTGAATGGTCTTCCTACTGCGCGAATTCTCTTTCACCTTAGAGCATCCGCATTGAGGGTAGCAACACGCTCTTCACTATGTGGGCGCACCGCCTGCTATTAAGGGTTCCCTGAGTTCTACGAAGCATTCCTGATCCTCTCGCAGGAACCCAAACCCCAGCAGGAAATCGATAACGATTGCCACTGCGCATTTTTATTCTTCACAATATCTTGTCCCTCCCGGCCCGTAAGCTACTCTCGTGCCGTCGTTGCTCGTGGAAAACATCTCCTCATCTGTGAAAATCACGTTTTCGCACGCCGCATTCAGATGGACCACTGGCAACACCTGTCGGTACTACAAAATTTTGTCGCTGAGTTCCTGTTTTACAGCCGATCTTCGTGCGTTCAGTCCAGTTTCCCTCGGCCTTCGGGGTGCTGAGTCACAGCAGCCTGGGAAATTGGTCTCTCGTCGCAAATGCTTCACGTTACAGGAATTCAGCAGGTAGTGCCCCTTTGAACGTAGTTCTTCCACAGCCTCTTTAAGGTTGTGAATGGCACGCCATACTCCTGCCAGCATCTTAAGTCGAAAGCTTGCCTTCTTCACTCATAGCGACGACTCTGTCTCGAACTGACCGCTCCCAGTGAGCCAATACACCTGACTGCCCGCGATGTTATTTGTGCTTGCCGCTCTTATGCTGATGCCTGCGGAGGAAGGTAACATGTTGTCGTCAAACGGAGCGGCAGTGTTGACAGACTTGCGTGAAAGTGCTATGTGACTTTATTGTAAGACAGATGTGAATCTCAACTAGCAAGCTGCGAAATGACTTGGGAACTCCTGATTTTCCTCGCTTTTTCAATGAAAAGGAATGACCAATTCCTGGTGTAAGCGAGAACTTATGTGTACCTCTTGTACTGTTATACTTTGAGTATTGTTTTGTTAGTGTTAAGAGCATATATTTTCGGTTGCATTATTTTCATCTATGACACTGCCCATTTCAGTGATATATTACTACGTCTCCAGCAGGACAGCGTAGGTTCTTCGTCTGGTTCCTGAGATGCAGTATGGAACAGTTCCGCGAGAATATTTTTGTAGCAAATTAGTTACGTTACTACACTGTACAGCGATTACGTGTGTCGTGATTATGTATCGTAGAGTGTATTCCTGGTATTAATTGTTATTCTTGCTATAAATTGCGATAGGCTGATCTTGTAGTGGTCATCGGTCTGAATACTTATTTGATCCATGCACGACTAACGCTGTCCAACAGTCACTGATTAAATCTCGGCCATCTTTGTGTTCATAATTAATGTTTGAGCAACATCGCTAAGTGAAAATTGTGAAAAACAAAGCCATCCATTACATATATTAGTTTACCTTTACATAGGTAAAAAGTACTATTGTAGCATTAATATACGAAGTACCCTCATGACACATCATAAAATTACTTGCATGGTGTAGATGAAGATGTAGATCCTATATCCACTTAAACCAGCTTAGTTTAGCCAAAAAATTAGTCTTGATCTATATTTTGTACTGCCCATAGTGCCCTCCGTCACGAAATTATCTATTGACAGATGCCTCAGAATGTATCCTACCAACAGATACATTCCTTCAGTCAAGTTGTGGCACACATTTATTTTGTCCCCAATTTAGTTCACTATCTCCTCATCGGCTCTTCGGTCAATATGTCTAAGTTTCAGCCTTACTCTGTAGCAACACATTTTGAAAGCATAAGTTCTGCAGTTACTTTTTCTATTTTGGTTAGAGAAAACCTCAGCTGTTTTCGTAAACAACACTCTAAGAAGTACTGCAGCCAGCCACAAGTCACTTTTTTCAATTTTTTTTTATTTTACCGTTACTAGTTTCTGGCCTGAACCCATCGTCAGATGGTAGCAATAACTTCTTGCAAAATTATACGTTCATGTCTTTATAAAAAAGCCCTTCTTCATGTATTACAAGACAGAGGTTTGATTTTCTTTTGCGACACATGTTTATCAATGAAATTAACTAAATACAAAAGATTGTAATCAGTTCATTTCATTGATCACTGTGCATTGTAGAAGAAAAACTGTCTTGTAACATGTGAAGGAGGACTTTTCATGAAGACACAAATGTAAAACTTGCAAAGAAGTCAACGCTACCGCCTGACGATGGGCTCCGGCGAGAAGCTAGTAAAGGTACAATAAAATTACAGTGTATTCTACTGTCGTCTGTATGGTTTATCATCAACGTTTCCTCTACGAATTATTTGTTTCTACTGTGTGTGTGTAATGACGGCGCAAATAGCCTACCTTTTCTATTGGAACGTGGTATCACTGTATCACATTTAAGTGAGTTGAAATAATTTCGTTATAGCAAGTGGTACCGCATTATGTTCTCTAGGTTTGAAGTATACCAACTAATGCGACAGCAATTTGTCCAAGCACACCACACAGTCTGACCGTACAGACAATGCAGAAGAGTAGGCAGTCCGAATGTGCTTATTGTTCAGGTCAAGTGCTAGAAATCGTGCCTGCTACAATACAGTATCCTGTCACTTATGAAGTGAGGGTGCCTGGGATACCTACAGGGTGGCAATTATTGAACTATGAAATAAAATGGTCATAATTTCTGTTTGCGTTAAGATGTTCAAACTGCACAGTTGGCCGCGGGGCATGATGGGAATTAGTACGCGCATGCATGATTCGGTTTAGCGACAAAGCCCGATTTTCAATTGGATGTGCACGTCAATGAGCGAAATCGGCGCATTTGGGGTACTCAGAATATGCATTTTGCGATCGAGTAGTAAGTTCACCCTCAACGGGTGTCTGTGTGCCGTGCAATGTCCAGTTAGGGAATAATTGGTGCGATATCTTTTGATGACACGGTAACTACCAAATGGTACGTGAAGGTTTTGGAAGGTGATTTCGTCCCCAGTATCCAAAGTGACTCTCATTTCGACAAGATGTGGTTCATGCAAGACGGAGCTCGACCCCATCCAAACAGGAGAGTGTTTAATGTCCTAGAGAAGCACACTGAGGACCGGATTCTGGCTCTGGTGTACCCAGAGGTCATTGACATGGGCCTCGATTGGCCGCCATATTCTTCCGATCTGAACATATGCGGCTCCTTTCTGTAATGCTATATTAAAGACAAGGTGTACAGCAATAACCCCAAAACCATTGCTGAGATGACCAGCCACCGAGGAGGCCATCGACAGAACCGATATTCCGACACTTCGGGGGTCCTACAGAATTTCACTATTCGAATGCCCCACATCGACGCCAGTGATGGCAGGCATATCGATCATGTCATAACCTAAAGCCGTATATCTGTAGTGACGTTCACATGTTGAACAGAAGTGTGTGCACGCCGCAGTTTGTAACTAATTTACGTTTCTCTTTTTAATTTAGTTCAATAAATTTCACCTTGTATATCCAGACTGTGTTGTAAATGCCTAACACTTTAATGCCTGTGGATGGAATAACACATTCCGATAAAGACATTTCGGCTGCGTCGTAGGTAGCGTATTGGCTCTTAGCACTATGGGACATGCCGGCGGGGTCAGGGATTTTCTCTGCCTCGTGATGGCTGGGTGTTGTGTGCTGTCCTTAGGTTAGTTAGGTTTAAGTAGTTCTAAGTTCTAGGGGACTTATGACCACAGCAGTTGAGTCCCATAGTGCTCAGAGCCATTTGAACCATTTTGAACCACTATGGGACATAACATCTATGGTCATCAGTCGTAGGTAGTGTATTGATGCAACATTACGTATACGTGTGATTTCTCTGACGTGATGTTCACCACTGTGTCTTTACATTGCGTGTGTCTTGCCGTTGAAGGCGGTAACACGCTGGACCTCGCGAGGAACATGGACGGCGTGGACCAGTGGGAAAGCCTGCTGTACAACCTGGTCTCGCGGCGCGACGAGGTGCTCATCAACATCGACGAGAAGACGCGCAACGCCGCCATCCGGCTGCACAACTGGAAGCTCGTCATAGGTCAGTGGCTCTGAATGCCGGCGGCCAGCCTGTCAGACACTCGAGTGCCTCTACACAAACTGTAAGCTTCGGGTACTCACGGGAGAAACGTTGCTATGTGATTAACCACAAAATGTGAGCCCGCCATCAAAGGAGGGGCTCACACATTCTAACCCTGTTTCGATCACCTGTCACTCTTCATGTTGTTTCCTTGTGCACATTTCATTCATACTACTTTATAACTTCCATAGCTTAGACTCACACACGCAGCGCCTATGCATAATGGTCCAAGTAATTCGCCATCTTGTGTTTTCATCTATGTTGGTCAATCATGGACAGGGGACATCAGCTGGTCATGTAATTAGCAATGCATTTTGCCAACAGCAGTGTAATTCAGATATTTTATTTTATTTTGACTACCAGTTTCGGCACTCCACTATGCCATCTTCAGGCCCCATATGCATCTCTAAATAATAAATTATATTGTCATACTGTGCATATATTCCTGGATGTCGTGAATTCAAAACCGTATACCAGGTGCTTCATTCTAAGACTTGATTATAAGTGACTTCAAAACCGCATCGAAGGTTCGAATGAAGCACTTGGGATATGGTTTTAAATTGACGACATCATCAACGAACCAGGCAATAGAAGACAATACTTTCAAAGATGATCTACGGGGGTGTGGAACCTCAGTGGAAATAAACTAGCGTGATCAAAGCTATTTAGCTTTATAGCCCTAATACGCCGAAGCAATTTGCGATATCACCGTATGTACTGCGTCCGGTGCTTCGAAGTGATAGTTCTCGTACTCGTCTCCGACGATGGAAGAACTCCAGCCACAAACAAACGTTTTCGAACACTAGGACGGAAGAAGGCGGTCCTCTGACTAATATACTCTAATACTGTCTTCTCCTCTCAACGTAAGTAAGTGCCGAAGAAGTGCTCTCAATAGAGCAAAGACAGCAAGCACGTCCATACCAACAAAGCTGATGCCGAGTGACCGTCACACACGGGCGCTCACAATGGAAGACCTCGGCTCTCCATCTCTGGCTTCCCATCAAGGCTGGGCTCCCCACCCTCGTAATTCCGAAAACGAATCATATTCCTGAAACTACGGAATATTCTCCCTCTCTACAGATTTTTCCGATCGCCGACCAACCATATTTTAGTCTTTTGTCGTTCAGCGCGGAAAGATTGGAGGAAAAATTTATACTCGTACAATGGTACGTTTCTGAGTAAAAATCCTTACAAATAACCCACCGTGCGTGGTTCCCAATGTGCCACTTCTTCGTTCTTCTCACCTGCGTGCAAAATTTGCAAAGTTCCCGGGTATCCCTCCGGTCCTGCTACAATAGTGGCCGGCCGTCACGCTGTTGTGCTCCAGAGCTCAGGTACCATGACGTCCGTCCAGCGACTTCCAGTTTTTAAGCAGGACCAACACCTGTGCGGGCCTTCCACCCAGAGCTTGAGCTCTGCCTGCCGTTTCATCTCCACTGGCGTTCCAACCTCTACTACTATATGCAATCGTTCATTACCCCATACTGATAATAAAGACACTCCGTCACGTTTCATGCAATAAGCGTTAACAATTATTTACAAGGCGTACGTGAAAATGTCAGTCTACTGTATGTAGGGTGGTCAATTGATTCTGACCGGGCTAAATATCTCACGAAATAAGCGTCAAACGAGAAGACTACAAAGAACGAAACTTGTCTAGCTTGAAGGGGGAAACCAGATGGCGCTATGGTTGGTCCGCTAGATGGCGCTGCCATAGGTCAAACGGATATCAACTGTGTTGTTTTAAGTGGAAACCCTCATTTTTTATTACGTATTCGTGTAGTACGTAAAGAAATGAAGACTTATTTAGTTGGACCACTTTTTTCGCTTTGTGATAGATGGCGCTGTAATAGTCACAAACATATGGCTCACAATTTTAGACGATAAGTTGGTAACAGGTATGTTTTTTAAATTAAAATACCGAACGTAGATACGTTTGAACATTTTATTTCGGTTGTTCCAATGTGATACATTTACCTTTGTGAACTTGTCATTTCTGAGAACGCATGCTTTTACAGCGTCATTACCTGTAAATACCACATTAATGCAATAAATGCTCAAAATGATGTCCGTCAACCTCAATGCATTTGGCAGTACGTGTAACGACATTCCTCTCAACAACGAGTAGTTCGCCTTCCGTAATGTTCGCAGATGCATTGACAATGCGCTGACGCATGTTGTCAGGCGTTGTTGGTGGATCACGATAGCAAATATCCTTCAACTTTCCCCACAGAAAGAAATCCGGGGACGTCAGAACCGGTGAACGTGCGGGCCATGGTATGGTGCTTCGACGACCAATCTACCTATTATGAAATATGCTATTCAATAGCACTTCAACCGCAAACGAGGTATGTGCTGGACATCCATCATGTTGGAAGTACATCGCCATTCTGCCATGCAGTGAAACATCTTGTAGTAACATCGGTACAACATTACGTAGTAAATGAGCGTACATTCCACCATTTAGACTGCCATCGATAAGATGGGGGCCAATTATCCTTCCTTCTGCAATGTCGCACCATACATTAACCCGTCAAGGTCGCTGATGTTCCACTTGCCGCAGCCATCGTGGATTTTCCGTTGCCCAATAGTGCATATTATGCCGGTTTACATTACAGCTGTTGGTGAAAGACGCTTCGTCGCTTAATAGAAGTCGTGCAAAAAATCTGTCATTGTCCCGTAATTTCCCTTGTGCCCAGTGGCAGAACTGTACACGACATTCAAAGTCATCGCCATGCAATCCTGGTGCATAGAAATATGGTACGGGTGCAATCGATGTTGATGTAGCATTCTCAACACCGACGTTTTGAGATTCCCGATTCTCACGCAATTTGTCTGCTACTTGCGAACGAACCGCCGAATCTTTCCATCAGTAAATGGGGTATGTTCTCAACTGACTCGGTTGTTTTAACCCCCTCCACTGACGGAATGACCCGCTTCCTAATTCCGTATGTATAAAACCAATACGGACTTGTAGCTGTCACGCCTTTGCGCTTACTGCTACGTATTTTAACAGTAAATAGCTCAGTCCTAATGGTAAGAGGTAGTAGTGAATTCACGTTGTTAATATTTGAATACAGCACAGCTGCCACAAGCTCAGTTCACTGTTACTCCACTCCTACCCTCGCCATTGCACCACGTTAACTATGTGCTACGTGGACCTTGCTAAATTCACTTGCGTATACATTTTGACCGTTACTCGTCAGTATTTACCTAATGATTAGCACACTCCTAACCGGACTATTTCCCAAAGAGCTGTGATGATTGAATGGGTTCGATCCACGGCCTACAGTGCCCTACAGTTCACACGGTAACACTGCCTACCTGACCCACTTAACTTGGTAGTGAGCTTATGTATCCAATCACCACTGCTAGCAGCAGTAGATAATCCTATCAGCACGACGAGAGCAGCAGACTTACCGTCGAATCCTCCTGAAAATACTTATAACTACGGTCGCCAGCTCTGAAGGAGCAAAAGAATAAATCAATTTTTGGCTCGTTTCAAAGTGAATCGGCTTGAGTTGAATTTAAACTTAATTCTGAATATTACTATTTCTGATCATTCGAGGTGATTCTACAAAGCAAATACTCTTTCAATTTCTGGGAGTTGGCTTGGTAATTACTACGAAGACTATTTATGCAACTTGGGTTAACAAAATTCTATCCTTCAACTTTATGTAATGATTTTGGATATTACTCTTTGGACAATTGATATAGAATTACTTAAGTGACTTTACTTGAAAGGTTACTCAGAAAAATTTAAGTAACTATAAATAGGCGACTCATTCTGGTGTGACCATTGCTCTTTTCAACATTCTTATACGCTAAAGTACTCTAGAACAAAAAGAATTGTAAATGAAAGAGGCGATGGTGGCCTCAGTCTGATTTCACTATATTATGTTTCAGGTTACTGCACTTTACAATGAACAACATGCGTCTTAATTTTACTGATTACTATATTCTGTCCTCTGTACTTGCATGAAAGAAAACTGGTATTCTCCCTTTACATTTATACAAAGTTCGAATTAACAATTGCAAGCAGTCTTGCCTTAGAACAAAAAGAATTGTAAATGAAAGAGGCGATGGTGGCCTCAGTCTGATTTCACTATATTGTGTTTGAGATTACTACACTTTACAATGAACAACATGCGTCTTAATTTTACTCATTACTATATTCTGTCCTCTGTACTTGCATAAAAGAAAACTGGTATTCTTCTTTTACATGTATACAAAGTTCGAATTAACAATTGCAAGCAGTCTTGCCGTGGGTAGACGTGTCGGTGCTGGTGGTGAGATGCATGTGGCTAACGCAGCTCTTCACGCCTCATGCCCTAAATGGCGGCTGGAACTACGAGCCGTAGCACTCGTATAAGCTACTGCACGTCCGCCATAAAATCTGGGCGCA
Source organism: Schistocerca serialis cubense (assembly GCF_023864345.2). Classification (NCBI taxonomy): domain Eukaryota; kingdom Metazoa; phylum Arthropoda; class Insecta; order Orthoptera; family Acrididae; genus Schistocerca; species Schistocerca serialis. Next base: position 901,575,150 of record NC_064641.1, read on the forward strand.
GGAACTCTTACAATCAGCCCCAGTGGCATAGTGGCGGCTTCGATAACCATTCGTCGCGTTTTACTCCACAAACGGCGACGATATTCGCCTCTTCACTGTTGTGCAATCACTTTTGCGTGAGCACAGTTACACGCGTCCGATCACGTCAACACTCCCCAGGCCATTCCATTGTTCAGTCCCTGTGTCTCCAGCTACCCCTAGCTACGCTCGTATCACCAAGAGTGGGGGCGTTCCCCTACCACCTTTTTACCGAAATCATTTAGTATTTAAGAATATTTATATTTATTACCCAGGAGTTCATACCAGTCATAATAATTTACTACTAGCGCTTTACAACATTAGATTATACAGTAATAACTTATAATTACCAAGAAAAAGAATACATTTGACTCCGAGAGCTTAGTGCATTATCTGACAGGTAGCGCTAATTCCCAGCTTCGCCAATAGATGGCATCAGGGTGCACTCCCTGGCAGTCTCACACCAGCGCGCCCGTTTCCGACGCGCGGGCTCCAAATTCCTGGCAGCCTACCATCATTTCAGTTCCGTTACATACTGATGTGCGGATTAGCTGCGACTGCAGCTAAAACACCTATTTGGGCATCACCATTTGTTGCAGGTCGTGGTTGCCGTTTCACATGTGGCTGAACATTTCCTGTTTTCTTAAATAACGTAACTATCCAGCGAACGGTCTGGACACTTGGATGATGTCGTCCAGGATACCGAGCAGCATACATAGCACACGCCCGTTGGGCATTTTGATGACAATAGCCATACATCAACACGATATCGACCTTTCTCTGGAATTGGTAAACGGTCCATTTTAACACGGTTAATGTATCACTAAGCAAATACAGTCCGCAATGGTGGAATGTTACGTGATACCACGTGTTTATAGGTTTGTGACTATTACAGCACCATCTATCTCAAAGCGAATAAAGTTCTCCAACTAAAACATTTATATTGCTTTACGTACTACACGAATATGTAATAAAAATGGGGGTTCCTACTTAAAAAAAGGCAGTTGATATCCGTTTGAGCTATGGCAGCGCCATATAGCGAGACAACCAGAGTGCCATCTCGTTTCCACTTCAAGCTAGACGACTTTCGTCCTTTGTAGTTTTTTCGTTTGATGCTTATTTCGTGAGATATTTGGCCTGGTCAGTATCAATGGACCACACCGTATATTCATATATACAATGAATAACCTATCATATAATACCTAATTGTAGTTGTAGGTCACGGCAGAAATATGTGGAATAGTGCTTGTAAAGTGCGGAATTATAGCCACCTTTCAACCTATCTTTGTATTTGGATGCGGATGCTATTGCCAGTTTCTTTGGCGCTTCAGTGTACAATGTTTGGTACCTTTCTTACTGTATGACATCTGGAACATTACAAGTAAGCTGGGCGCCTATGCACATCGACAGCACCTGGGGACAGTGCATCGGGAAGCGTGTACACGTCCACAACAGCGAAAGGGTTAATTTACGGATGACTGGAAATGTGGGAGCGGCCACAATGTCGGCCGTGCTGACTGCTGCGAGTTGCAGCGTGTTCGAGTGCTGCAGCGTGCGCCGCTGTCGGCAGGTACGACGCGCGGCGGCCGCTACGACGGTTACTTCGGGGCGAGCGGCCGCGAGGACCCGGCCACGCCCCCATACAACGCGACGGCGGTGGTGGCGAGCCCGGCGGGCGCGGCGCTGGCGCACGCCATGCAGGTGCGCTACCGCCGGCCCACGCGCGAGGACGTCATCGCGACGCTGCGTGCCTCGGCGACCGTGCGCTGCGAGCCCAACTCCACCTTCAACGCGCCGCCCTGCAACCCCGCCCAGTCCGGCGAGCCCTGTCTGTGAGTCTCTCTCTCTCTCTCTCTCTCTCTCTCTCTCTCTCTCTCTCTTTCTCTCTCTTTCTGCCCTCTCGCATGGCCGCAAGGCTCCTCAAGATGCCAGACGAGCAGCAACCTGAAAGGGATGACTGCGCGTGTGGCCGTGTAAACTGATAGTAGTATGCCTGTGTTGATTCTGGTGCTGGTCACGTGCTCGCAGGTACGACGTGGCGAGCGACCCGTGCGAGCTGAACAACCTGGCGCGCACGTACGACAACGTGGCGCTGCACCTGCGGCAGCAGCTGGTGCGCAGGCGCGCCGGCCTCGTGCCACAGGCCAACCTACCGGTGGACGCGGCAGGCGCCGACCCGCGCCGCTGGAACTTCACCTGGATCCCATGGGGCGAGTGCTCGCCGCCGCCGGGAGACCCCCAGCTGTGCGTGCCCACGCCGCTGCCCAACCGGCCCTCCGACTACCCGGTCTCGTCGTAGCCGCAGAGTGGGGGACCTCCCGGCTCAGAACTCAGCCGTCCAACACACCGACAGTGGCCTCAGTGTGGTGGGAAAAGCCAACAGACATTTGGAACGATCCATTCACGACAGTCAAGGTTCAAAATCCAACTCTCCGTGGAAGTGAATGTCGCTTGATCTACTCCAATCGGATGTTCAATCCGATTTCTCATCACTTGTCTGAATCACTCTCGGTCGACATCTACATTTAGCATCTGTGTAAAAAAATTTGTAAGCTGGCAATCTAGAGCTCTACTTGCCTCACCAGCGAGAGCCCTGTCCAGCAAGTGTCTTGTATATCTGTAAACAGTACAGTTACTTGACCGTCAAGCATTTGAAAACGTAGTTCTAAGCTTACAATGCTAGGCTCATTCCTACACATATCAAGCGGCTTCATAATTAAGATGCCGAAACACTCAGTCAACTTGTCCTTACTCATCAGGGAACTGTTGTTTGTGTTTCATTTTCATTTAACACACTGTTCGCTCCTGGAACTGCGTGTTTCTCATTTAGGCAACCAGTAGCTTATCGTTCTTTTCTCGTGGACTGACATCCACTATAATTTCAGTATTATATTTTATATCTATATTGTAAATGTTAATGTAGCAGCATGTTATGGATTTGTAAGTTTGTTTCATTGATACTCGCCAATTAGCTGCTTATGTTGATACGTACTTACCTGTACACAGTTCGTAATATCATCTGACACAATAGTGCGCTGGTATATTTCGATTTTCGCCAGTTTTCTTCATTTCGTATACACGTAGATTCAGAGAGCTCCAAAGCAGTCTCACGTAAGTCGAACACTAAAAAGTACTCTTGTTGCAACATATTCACATCTCAGGGGTATGTTTTTGTCGCCTTCTGGCACAACCACTGTAGTCTGTCAGTCTTCCAGCTATGAACATCGATGTCCAGTAGGAAATATGTACCTGAAGCTTGTTGCAAGCCTTGCCGTCCGGTACTTGGCATGGCACGAAAGCGGATGTTTATCAGAAACGAAAGTGGAATGCTGTTTCAGTAAATGGGCACATTAGCACCGTTTCCAGGTGACTATGACTGCTTTACATCTCGATCTCCATCTCGCAAAGAATATTTCTGCTCCTCTTGTCACCATTCCTAATTTTACTTTTTGAATTACGGTTCCAAGGATATTTCCATTCCAGCAAATCAGAAATTTATTTGACAGTTTCAGTCTCTCCTCAACAATCATTACACAGTTGTCTTCACATTTTGAGTTCTTTTTCCTGTACCCAGTGTTCTTCATTCTCTGACTCCTCTTCCCCACTCTTCTTGCGAAAGTACTCGTTGTCATCTTCTTTAATCCTCGTCTGACAGAAGCAGAGCCTCTCCTTTCTTTACTGTAGATCTCTAATTCTTTTAATGACCCCACACGCTTCCCTAGATCTCGATGTATTTCTTTCACCCATGTGACTTGCGTCTTCCGGCTCTTCTGGAAAGTCAATATTTTGTTTGCAGCTCATTCCGGACTCTATCTTGCAATGGGTCTATGAAAAACCCTACAACTTGTCTTTATTGTGGTAAATATTTTCTTCAAGCTTTGTTTTTTCTCGCAGTTGCCTTTTGTATATGTGTATAAATGTCCACTTTTACTATGGTAGCTTATTTAGAGTTGTCCAATAGTGATTTGGATTTTTAAGTATCCAGGCCTGGTATCTCCGTATTTTTGGCTCTGTCTCCACTGCTCCCTTTTCATTTATATTTGGGATTCAGAATATCAACTCGGTATTTAAACTTTTATGATCCTTGGATGTCAGCATACATTACCTTCAGTGACTGCGTTGCACCTTTCGCATCTACAATCATGAACTCTGTTCAACAACAAAAAATGTAATCATGCCGTACACACCGTCTGTTTTGTGATTTCTATTTGTTAAGTTTCAATATTCACTAACGCGAAAAAAATGCTAACTCCTGCTCATTCCGAAAAATTTGTAAATGCCATTGCCATGCAGCGCCGCAAAATTCTAAAGCATTTGGGTCCAATGAGGAATGACTTTCACTGCCACACTTCTTTTTAAAATTCTGCTGAAGTATTTTCCTGATTTTCTTCGCTTTCATAACTGCTATGTTGCTTTCTTCCCAGTCTTTTAACCTTTTTTCTCCTTTTTCTGAATTGGCGATTCAACGTTAGACTTTATTGTCTTCTTCATGCATTGCAAGCGACGGTACTACGCATATGTGCCCGTTGCGTATACATCACTCGCGGTACCTGATGAACACCACTTCGTCAGTCGCCAAAAGACTGTGTATGAAAAGTGTAATTCTCAACGCAGCTGATCACCCCAAAATATTCGTCCTGTCAGTCACACTGGGAAAATGTTCGCAAGCACAGTACTTACATCTTAAAGAGAGGTATTCTAAGTAGGCGATAGTGAAAATCAAAAGAGGTTACGCTTTTCACTCTGAGAACATGACTGATCGTGGAGACGGTATCTTCTGTAAGACTTATTTAAATTCGTCTCTCCTCGCTTCCGCTACTGTAAGCAATATTCAGAATTTCATTTTCAGGTATAGTAAGATAAAACAGTGGAAGAAGTACTCTCGGCTGTCTCTAAATTCTGGAACTTCCGTCGGAGCTTAATAAAGACATTTCCTCACCTCATGATCTCAGCATAAAATACTTGCTTGCACATTGTTGCGCTGCTCAGTGATGAAGAGGCTGGTACGAAGAAGCAATTCATTTACATCTACATTTATACTCCCCAAGCCACCCAACGGTGTGTGGCGGAGGGTACTTTACGTGCCACTGTCATTACCTCCCTTTCCTGTTCCAGTCGCGTATGGTTCGCGGGAAGAACGACTGCCGGAAAGCCTCCGTGCGCGCTAGAATCTCTCTAATTTCGTGACGGACTGCATCAAACCAATCAGAAGACTGATGACTTTAAAAAAGTATTGTTGTAATTTCTGTCCGTTCATTGGTTCTTAATATTAGTTGCACGAGCAGCTGCTGCAATTCCATTAGTGTTTGTACTTAATAGAACATATAATGTGTCAACTTGATTCTATTGTCGTAAAACGATCATATGGACTATTACTTTTTGTCCTGCCGGTTAATATTGCTTTAATACTGTTAAGAAACTCTATCAACGTATATTATATATTAATTACTATAGGCTGTATTGTATAAGCATAATTCATATATTTATTGTAAACTGTTATATCTTTTAATAAATTAATCACATTTGAATTATTGACCAATGTGATCATTATTTTGTGTGTGTGTGTGTGTGTGTGTGTGTTTGTTTATACGGGCGGATGAGTGGACGTACGTATGGTTGGGGAACTGTATGTGGGTACGTGTACACAAATAGAGGAACGCACTCCCTAAGTTATACTACTTTTACTGCATAAACTGCAGACAAGATTATTAGTCACAGTGTTACAGCCGGAGAGGCAAAATGGCAGTTCTTTGCACTTACAGTGTTGCCACAGTGTTGGCAGTTAATAGGTTGCTATCTATGTAGTAAGTGTGTGAAGTATCAGTCCTTACGGACTCTTCATGTCAAGCACTTTCCATTTCATAACAAACTGGGAAAGGCATTTGATACCATTTCCTATCATCACGTTCAGTTGGTGTCACAAGTGTTGCCTCCATATCTATGCCTTCACAAGTATTTATAACACAACTGTAGTGAAATACTAGACGTTGATTTAATTTCTGTATGGAACATCGCTATACGACCACATACGAGCAAGAATGACGTCTCCGGCGACGAGGGAGGAAATAAGGCCTGAGGGAGAAAAGAGCACGCGGTGAAACATGAAATAGGGCTAGTTAGTGATAAGAAGGAAGCCTTTGAATAACGTCTGTTAAATACGATATACAGATCTGATTGGTTTATGCAGCTAAATCTTCAACCGAGAAAGCTAGAGTATGATTTTGACTTTCCAGGAGAAGATATGAGAATCCAGCTCTGTGTAGGGTATTGGCGAATAGTATTGTTGTATAGAAATGGTGACCGCTGATTCGCTATGTGCTATTGGGAGAGATTTCAGGAACTAAAATTGGATCTGAACGGAAATAATTACAGGAGAAAAACGATAACAGACGGTAATATTGGGAATCGTCGTGTGAGGACGTAAGAACGACTAGAGTCTGCCTGTTATATACTACTTAACATTTTCCCGTAAAATATCTTGTTAATAGGGATTTTCGAAAAACACTAATCGTGTTTGTATATTTTGAACTGCACATACCAATTTCACCGATGTCGCAATAATTTTGACTGTGTGTTTACTAAATTTGGGATAACTTGTCGGGTTAATTTAGCAAATACCGAAACAGACACCTGACAATATCATTCTCTCAACTTTCATACTTCCATATAAGGAATTTAGAGTGCAACATCGCTCCGAAAATACAGGACGGAGAGTGTAATGTCGTTTAGTCCTGTAATACAACGCTGCACACATCAGCTGTGGCACTTTTAATAAACGGTCGGCATCCAAGGTGGACATGCACTTTCCTTAACCACGCGATTACTTAGCGTTACTAAGTAATATATTCTCTGCGAACCTGTCATATTTTTTCAAGCCACAATGAACGAAAACAGTCGAAAGATATCAATGCCTTACTCCAGTACAAAATTTCTGCTATTTCCTAGCATTCATGAAAACCTGTAATGAAACTACATCTTTATTATAATGGGTAAAAGATTAAAGCCAAATGCACTAACAAAATTTCGGAGGTCGTTCAGAGGCATTACAAAAGAATTTTGAAAGAACGGACCCATGGTCCACGGTGGCTCGTCACAAAGCAATGGCCTTTCGTTTGATTTCTTACCACTATTTAACTTTTTGTATGGGCCTGCACAAGGGTGTACATTTCGATAATAAGTACTGTGTTCTTGTTGGGAACAAAGTTGCTGTTCTCCAACGGTAACGCCCACTTTACTCGTCGCCCGCTAGTTTCCATTTGGTACTCCACTCTTACGTCTCAGGTTTGTTTTTCGGGCAGTGTCAGTCGTATCTTAACAGCGATACACAGGACCATGCATAAGCATACCGATGAAGAGCTGGTAGATCTGCACCTCGTGTGTGGGATGGCTGAATGCAATGGATGAACGTATCAACGACGTTCTGCTGAGTTGTTCCCACAGCGACGGCATCCACAAAACAGCACTTTTCCTTCATGGATAGGTGTCTACGACAAACCGGAAACATCCGTGTTTTTGTGATTGCATAACGTAGGCGTTTTTACTATCGTGAAGGTATTTTTACAGGAGGAAAGGTAACTGTGATAACAAACCGAATAAATCGTAAGTACAATCACAGACTACGAGCCCTTATTCCAAAATACTACGAAAATGTTCCTGACCTACCTCCGACATTTTATCGGTGGAGTTAGTTTTCAGCCTACGTATCTTTAAACGACCGATTTTCTACGATAAACAGGATGTTCATTTTGACATTGAAATATCTCTAAAGCTACACATCGGATAAAAAATACCTTACAATTCCAATTTGTTTGATTTCAAATGATACCATACTTGACCCCCCATCCCACCCAGTGCGTGGGTGGTGTGGGGAAACTTTTAAATTTTCAATGCGGGAACACTCACTTTTTATCGCAGATTACCATTCTGCGGCAAAACCTACATAAGTTTTGTCTGAAGCATTTTCTTCGTATCGCCACAAGTGACGCTGTAATCGGAGGTGCGAAAATAGGTACACAATCGCAATTTACGCCATTCTGATCAATGTCCCAGTGACACGGGGGACATCACCTCAATGACTCCTAGTTGGAATCCCCATTCTCAGCGCTGTATTCCTTCGACATATCAAACACGGGACTATTCAACGCCCTTCTGTGGGCGTGGCTAGAGGCGAACGCCAGTCTCAGTAAGTGTTCAAACGTAGTGGTTCAAATGGTTCAAATGGCTCTGAGCACTATGGGACTCAACTGCGGTGGTCATAAGTCCCCTAGAACGTAGAACTACTTAAACCTAACTAACCTAAGGACAGCACACAACACCCAGCCATCACGAGGCAGAGAAAATCCCTAACCCCGCCGGGAATCGAACCCGGGAACCCGGGCGTGGGAAGCGAGAACGCTACCGCACGACCACGAGATGCGGGCTGAAACGTAGTGATACCAACTTCAATATACTTAGTAATCCGCTTTTCAAATGAGCGTACACAGGACACAAATGTGTAATGTACAGAGACAATTTTTCAGTGAACGCTCACAATTAATACTACGTAGACTGTCACTCCTGGATACAGTATTTTGAGTAGTTTTGTTTCTCCTTTATCTCTAACTGAAACCCACACAGAAGATGATGAGATGAATACTAAAACTGAACAGAAAAAATGATTGCTACAAAGTAGTTTACCATCCGGAGTCACATAACGCAATCTAAACACATATCAGAGAAACATTTTTTGTGGAGGTGATTACTGTTCAAGACGAAATTGTGGGAATCATCGTATATAAATAAATAGTAAGGACGTTTCGTTATCCCCACTAGAAACAACAGATACTACGATTAGTATAGAGTAAGGATGTTTTCTTAACCCCACTAAGAAACAACATACCTTACGATTGTTTGTAACAGTTAATCGATAGAACGTTGGTTTTGGTGGTTGAAAACAACTAATTGAGGTCTATTTAATGCTTGTAAAAATGAAAACATTTAAAAATTGTGTTAAGACGGTCTTTAGAAAGGTAAGACTCGAGGTTACATTTGAGAAATATATCCAAAACATCAGTACTGGAGAAGTTCATGTACGTTCTCATGTTACTGTTTCTAATTTGAAACCAACCGAAGATGGAAGTTTTCTTCGTTGAGGTCCTGTATAACGAATCTTTCTCGACAGAGCTGGACTCCTAGTACTAATCGGCAACTTCTCGAAAGAACAAAAAAAATAAATCAACTGAAGCACATGGTACCTTGTCTAGCGACTGCATAATATACCGGTACTGATACATTACCCACATACATATATCAGAATGACTGTTACAAATTTAAAGAGTCGCTGATTTTCATTTCAGTAGGAGGTGGATTTTGTATCCATCCTTGAGAATATCAGACGAAACAGAAAGTACGATACTGCAGTCGCAGAACGATGAAACGTGTCGTCTCAAAGAATCGTAGCACAATATGAAGTGACAGAGCCTAGCATCTCAACAGCGCTAACGGAAATTGTTGTGCCGTACTAATTACACTTGCGGCAGAACTCTGGGTTCTTTGGTTTGCTCCGGAAGGAGATGGAGTGGAACGATAAAACTTAAAATATTAGTTTACTTTAATGCGATATAGATATGAAGATTTATTTAACTTTGTATAATCCATTTCCACAGGTGTTTTCTGAGTATTTACAGCTGTCTCTGAATACACACTATTAATGTTCCACAATTATATGTTATGGTGTGTTCTCAGTTCGGATAAGTAACTGATTTCGCTACACCAGAAAGATGGTCGTGTTCGGAGACGCCGACATTAACGCAATTGGCTGCTCATACCGTGCACCGCGCCAAGGACGCAGGACAGTGCAGGGAGTATCGTCCCATGGAGGTTATTTACTCGGACTTACCCTTGACCTGTCATACCAGTCGAAATGACACTGACAGCTGTGGACTAAGTGAACACTACAGTGGTCAACGTGCGTCAGTCTTCCACAAAGTTGAAGGCATCTTCCAGCAGGATAACCGGCCGTGGATATTGATAGTGAACACAAACTGAATTCGTACAGCCTGCTGACTTCTGTCTCGGGATCTTCAGGTGATGTCCGTATAATGACTTTTCTGAAGATTGGCCAGCGCGAGCGACGTGGATGGTGGACGATTCGCCCTCCATTGTAACCCGCCGCTAGTGTGGAGGGTGAATCTTTGACTACACCCGTTACTCGTGATGCCATAAAGTCAGAAAAATTTATGTAAATGTCGGTCGAAGATCCTGAGATGAAGGCCAGCAGCCAATAAGTCCACAAGTGGTCACGGATGCATTTACAGTTTTGTGCAGAACTGGTGCCTTGGCCACAAAATTTGCCAACTGAATACATCTAGGACTTATCAGGCGCAACCCTAGCGCCCAAAAATCACCGGCCTGTATATTACAAGAATTGCACGGCCTGTGTGAAGATAATTCCTGCCACATGCACTCATAAATTTCGTCACTGGCCCTGAAGGTACCGACCAACCAAAGTGTCCTCAGCCAGCTGCGCCATTGGACGCGGTACGGAGGGGTGTGAAGTCAGCACATCTCTCTCCCAGCCGCTGCCAGTTTTCGTGATCTGGAGTCGCTAACTGATCGATCGCTCCTCAGGTGGCACGATGATGCTAAGTACAGCCCGTTCTAGTCCTCCTACTAAAGGAAAAAATCTTACCATTCGGGAATCGAATCTGGATCCTACCCAAGGGAGTCAGTCGCGCTGCCCTTTCAGCTACAGTCCTCTATCAGACAAGCGGTCATAATGGTTTAGCTCATCAGTACATTCTCTCCATTACTTTGGCAGATACTAACAACTTCGCTTTTGCAGTGTGTAGGTGAAGTTAGTAGAAACAAGTACTGCATATCAATATTTCGTGGGACACCCAGTTTCGACGAAATCAAAGGTTAGTTTCTCATGGAAATCAAAATGCTTTTAAACTGCAGTTTTATGTGCCCATTCGATACGGTGCTCCCAAATTAGCCTAGTGCTATATTCGGATTAACATGATGTGATAAAAGGGACGGCAAAACGGGAGAAACAACCAGTGGTCAACCATCGAACAAATAATAAATGAAAAACACCAGTTTGCTTTTGTTCTACAATATTACTTTTATTGTTAACCGGTTTTCGGCTTACAAGGCCATCTTCAGACATGTCAGAAATGTCTGAAGACGGCCTTGTAAGCCGAAAACCGGTTAACAATAAAAGTAATATTGTAGAACAAAAGCAAACTGGTGTTTTTCATTTATTATAATGTTGTTCTAGCAACAACCGACGAAATATTCTGTTAACATCGAACAAATGCTCACCGACGTAAAAAGAGGTGAAGAGCCCGTATTTAAACCAAGCAGCGCACTGGACTGCCTTGGAGCTGCACTGCTCAGTTAGCACAGAAAATTTCACTTTAATCACTTTATACCTGAGTCAAGAAACAAACCGATGGGTTTTCTTTGCACTGGCCGTAATATGAAATATGTCATGAGGAGTATCAGTGCTTCCTAAATTCGTCTACACAATGCAATAAAAAAGTTGTAAGTATCTGCTGAATGACCAAAGATAATGCAACTCCACTGACACCAATACTTATTTCAGTTATCATTTCATTGGCACGAGGACTAAATTGGGGCAATTACCTTGTGTTTTACATTGTAAAGGAACATTTGGAAACGGAGTTAAACATTTCAGCTTTTGCTTTGTTACCCTCAATTTCAGTTCGTGTCTCATTCGTAAGGAACTTGTCACTAACTTTGGTGCCACTATCAGCCTTAAGGGAAAAAAAAAATTCTTTGGATTCTGTGAAACGTCGTTCGAGTAGAATAACAGCAGGAAGCAACGTGGGAGTACGACAAATGAATCCGTTAGAACAATACCCGGAAATTTGGCGTAAATGGGCTATTGCAGCAGACGACCGACACGAATGTCTTTGCCACCAGCACGATATCGCCTGCAGCGCCTGTTTTAGGCTCGTGACCATGAGTAGGACCCCAGGCGACTGGGTAATCGTGGCTAGATCAGAGGAGTCACGACATAAGTTGGTGAGAGCTGAAAGTGTTGTTCGGTTGTGGCACAGACACCAGGAAGCCATGGACCCAAGAAGTCAATAAGGCAATGTGCAAATTTGTGATGGCGTGGGTTGTGGTCACGTGGAATGAAATGGATCCTCTCCTCCAATTGAAACTATCATTGAGTGGAAATGGTTGTGTTGGGCTACTTGGATACCATTTGCAGCCATTCGTTGACTTCAGTTTCGAAATACGATTCTGGACAATTCGAGCGAGTGATTTGGTCATTGGCCACCCGGATCGCCCGACATAAATCCCATTGAAAATTTATGGGACGTAATCGAGGGTCAGTTAGTGCACAAAATCCTGCACCGACAACACTTTCGCAACCATGGACCGCTATAGTTGCAACACGCCTCAACATTTCTGTAGGGGACTTCAAACGACTTGTTGAGTCCATGCGAGTTGCTGCACTACGCAGGACAAATGGACGTCCTACACCGTATTAGAATGGATCCTATGACCTCTGTCACCTCAGAGCGGAGCAGTTGACGAGGTCTATCTAAGTCAAAAGGAGATTTTCAAATGATTTTGGAAGTCTTAAAAAAAGCACTGAACATACTCTTTATGCGAAACATTGCTAATTAACTAAACAATTACAAATCTATGTTGCATATTTCTCGTCAAGTGAATCACTGTTTATACACTAATGACCATTTAAACTGCTACACCACGAAGATGACGTGCTACAGACGGGAAATTTAACCGACAGGAAGAAGATGCTGTGATATGCAAATGATTAGGTTTTCAGAGCATTCATACGAGGTAGGTGCCGGTGGTGACACCTACAACGTGCTGACATGAGGAAAGTTTCCAACCGATTTCTCATACATAAACAGCAGTTTACCGGCGTTGCCTGGTGAAACGTTGTGATTCCTCGAGTAAGGAGAAACAATGCGTACCATCACGTTTCCGACTTTGATAAAGGTCGGATTGTAGCCTATCGCGATTGCGGTTTATCGTATCGCGACATTGCTGCTCGCGTTGGTCGAGATCCAATGACTGTTAGCACAATATGGAATCGGTGTGTTCAGGAGGATAATACGAAACGCCGTGCTGGATCCCAACGGCCTCGTATCACTAGCAGTCGAGATGACAGGCATCTTATCCGCATGGCTGTAACGGATTCTGCAGCCACGTCTGGATCCCTGGGTCAACAGAAGGGGACGTTTGCAAGACAACAACCATCTGCACGAACATTTCGACGACGTTTGCAGCAGCATGGAGTATCAGCTCGGAGACGATGTCTGCGGTTACCCTTGGCGCTGCATCACAGACAGGAGCGCCTGCGATGGTGTACTCAACGACAAATCTGGGTGCACGAATGGCAAAACGTCATTTTTTCGGATGAATCCAGGTTCTATTCACAGCATCATGATGGTCGCATCCGTGTTTGGCGACATCGCTATGGACGCACATTGGAAGAGTGTATTCGTCATCGCCATACTGGCGTATCACCCGGCGTGATGGTATGGGGTGCCATTGGTTACACGTCTCGGTCACCTCTTGTTCGCTTGACGGCACTTTGAACAGTGGACGTTACATTTCAGTTGTGTTACGACTCGTGGCTCTACCCTCCATTAGATCCCTGCGAAACCCTACATTTTCTCAGGATGATGCTCGACCGCATGTTGCAGATCCTTTACAGGCCTTTCTGGATACGGAAAATGGTCGATTGCTGCCCTGGCCAGCACATTCTCCAGATCTCTCATCAATTGAAAGCGCCTGGTCAATAGTGGCCGACCAACTGGCTCGTCACAATACGCCAGTCAATACTCTTGATGAACTGTGGTATCGTGTTGAAGCTTCATGGGCAGCTGTACCTGTACACGTAATCCAAGCTCTGTTTGACTCAATGCCGAGGCGTATCAAGGCCGTTATTACGGCCAGAGGTGGATGTTCTGGGTATTGATTTCTCAGGATCTATGCACCCAAATTGCGTGAAAATGTTATCACATGTCAGTTCTAGTATAATATATTTGTCCAATGAATACCCGTTTATCATCTGCATTTCTTCTTGGTGTAGCAATTTTAATGGTCAGTACTGAACGTTGTTCATAATAATTATAATACTATTGTAAACATTATGCTACTCATTTTTCCGCTTTCTGTTATCTCATTCTCAATTCTTTCCTTCGGAGGATGATAGATGCCATGAAGATTAAATCAGCAAGAACAATGGTATGAATTAGGACTATACGCAAATGCACAGCGCTTTGTCGGCACAACTGCAAATTGATGATTAATGACTAATGTCTCTCATCTGTATTATTTAAAATCATATTTGATACTTATCTGGATTTTATAGTTGATATTAATTTTTTTCGTATTGTGACACCAGCGATTTCTATCATGGTAACCATTTAACCGGATGAAAGTAAGTAATGGTTGTAGGTCCTACACTATAATAAAAGAACAACAACTACAATGAGTGGGTTGTACATGTTAACGTATTAATAATTTGTCAAATCATCGTTCTATTTTCGAGACACAAGTAACCGAAGCATTTTGAGGTTGAAACTTATTTCTCTTCTTAATTTTCATGTTGACCATTGAAGAGAACGCTAGAACACATAAGCAGGAAGCGACAACTGACACTACTAATTTAAAAGGTTCCTTTGCCAGAACTTGATAATCTTCCAGAAGACGCCGATCTTTTGCAAATTAAATTCCATCCGTCAACAGCAAAATCTTCAGGCAATTGCACTGACGTATCCACAAGAGGATTTAGTAGCCATCTAAATAAGCTTTAGATTCCAGTTCTGGAAACTAACTTCAGAGTTCTCTTGCGAATTACGCTAGCTCTGTATCATCAACGAATTGAAAACTTCCTACCACTCACTGGTCCTCTGGACGACAATCTTCTGGGAGCAAGGGAACGCCTCAGCATCATCTTTTATAAATACATTGATAACAAATCAAGTTTTGCGACAAATCCTTTGATTTTACCCTTGAGTAGTTATAATGCTTTCTTCTCTCCCTTGGAGGCTCTTGTTTAAAATATTTACATGGGGGAAAGGTCAGACAGAAATGCTATTTCAACAGTATATAAGTCACAAAAATAATCCGCGTATACTGATTTAGAATCTTGGAAAAATTCTAACAATTCAGTTTTTATGACTCGTGTCAATACCTTTTTCTATGGGCAGCCACCAGACCTCTAAATGGTAAAGGAGATTTAGATGGAGGGAACCTACGTCCTAACGAAGGAATCTAAACAGTAGAGTTTGCATCTCTTTACTTATAGTAGACTTCACAACTTTGATCATTTCTTTAAGAGCGTCATTTAAATCAGAAGTAAAACTGTTGCTACCAGAGCTTGTCGATGAAGAGAGCAGTTTGTTCATGAAACATTTGGTATTATTGACTTTAATTTCGCAACGAGCCCACTTTTATTGCCAGTCATAGCTTTAGCAATATCACTACAAATGGCGCTACATCTTTTCCAATCAATCTCGTAGTTTCGAGTGCTTTAAAAAAATATGTACAAATGCTAGCCAGTAGTGTTTGTAGTAAGTGTTCCGCAAAATAAAATTTCTTCGATGATACTATCGTCTGCTTCAAAGCACACAAATTCCAGAATTTGTCAACAATCTGAGACATCTGTCTATTCATCAAAAATGCAAATCAAACTTTGGGCGCTTTTCTAACTTTTCGACTAAATTTTCTCCAATGACACCTGTCATATCGTTTAGTCTGCGTTCGGTGGCATAATCAGAAAGAGGTATGATTTTAGGCTTGTTTGCCTCCTGTCTCCTGCTTACCTGATATAATTTCAACCATATAACCATATCCAGGGCTGATGGCAAAACATGTTTCTCGGCAACTGTATGCGGTTTCTCTGCTTTAGCGACTCGGTATGTGACTCGGTAGCTACCTAATCACGCTTTCTCGTTATGTAATATTATTACATAACATCATTTTAAGTAGGAAAAACAAGTAACATAATATTATTTTTAGTCAGGAAAGATCAATACTATTTTGTTATCTAAATCATAGTGCTTTGCTGCTGTTTACGAGTTTTGAGTTTCCTTTCGAAGATATGCAACGTTTACCAGCTTCCTTGTAATTTATTGTTGAGAGGTGACACATAAATTGTTATGGTTTCTTTCTCTCGCGTAACAATACCTCTTCGCAAATTACACATTGGGATTCAATATTCATTAAAATAAAACCATTCTTGAAATAACTGTCGTCATAAAGTCTATTTTTTCGATTTTTGTCCGCTTCCGCCAAGATATTTTGAAATACTTCACCATATTACGCTTGCTCGGGGCGAAAGGCAAAGACACAATAATAACGTCTTTACTCGCTCGTGTACTCGGAAAACTCATTGAAAAAAAATGGTTCAAATGGCTCTGAGTACTATGGGACTTAACATCTGAGGTCGTCAGTCCCCTAGACGTAGAACTACTTAAACCTAACGTAAGGACATCACACACATCCATGCCCGAGGCAGGATTCGAACCTGCGACCGCAGCAGCAGCGCGGTTCCGTACTGAAGCGCTTAGAACCGCTCGGCCACAGCGGCCGGCTACAACTCATTGAAGACAGCGAAAACGCCCGCCTATGCGACCGATGAACAATTTTCGCCTCCACGCCTCTACCGAGGCAAAAAATGTATTATACACTACCTTGCTCAATACTCTTGATTTCTCGACCAGTATAGTATCAACAGAAAGAAAATTCAATACGTTGCCTATGAAATCACTGACATAATTTTATTACGTTCTGGGTAATCAGCAGAACTTCTTTAATTTGAAAGGGGTCGCCTATACAAAAAGATAGAAAACCACTGCTGTTCTGGATTAGCCTCATTAATCTTGGCTGACGTCAGAGTACTGGTTACGTTTGTAGAGGGGCGGCAGCGTACTGAGATTGAAGATTAGATGGGAACCAATAGGATTATTAGAGTCAAGTACGCGGGTGGTGTAAGTTGCGCTAACGTGCCTTACTTATAAATCATCATGAGTCTTTGTATACAGCCATGGATGGCATACTGTATGAGAATACTTATTGGAAATAAGTCCAAACACACAGCAGTTTGAGCGATGGAGGAATTTAATGCTATTTCCTCCTGTGCTTCATGAAATTATAAATCTTCAGTTATAGCTTATTGTTGCGACTAGTCCATATTTTCTCGCATAGCCGTTAAATTCGAGCCACGCGATTCAAACGTCACGTGAGTTTTCAAGCAGACTCAATAACTAATCGACCGCTACGGCCTATCGGGAAATCTCCATCCCGGTAGAATGCGAGTATCGTTTTCCCATGTCTAGTGTTTTGCATTTCGTTTTATATAACCGCTCTCTGCTATAGGCCACCCATTGTAACTAACTACTATAACTAAATACAGTAATAATATAAAAAGGACTCTCTGTCTGCAGAGTGCAGGAATTTCTATATCGTCTAGCTTTGGTTTCCTGTGTTCCATTAGTGTCATCGTCTCGCCTTTAAAGCTAGCTAGTAATCTGGCTGAAGGATGTTATGAATTTGGAAGGACGTTGAGAATCACCCCTGCTGACTGAACAAACTCAGATTTTCTACACCTCGCAACGAGGTTCAGTATATCCCTGCTAGCCGTTTAGAAAAGTATGATCTCACTAACAATAGGACCGGGGCCATTCATCGTCGATTTCGTCCAAATTTATGATATATGCAAGACTCTGAAAAAAATGAAAATGACAAAAGTGGGACGGCCATACGTTTAGAGAAAAAGCAAAAATAGCATTTCTGGAACGGATTGGATGATGAGGCATGAGCTATTTATGTTAGCGTAGTTTCCAAGCAGTACTTGGTGCAGCTGAAAGACTGCAGAACAGTTATGTGGCGGTCGCGGGCTCTAGTCCTGAGGCTAACCTTTTTTCCCCCTTTCTTCTATTTTTGCTTTACTTATACTGAAATTCACCGAACTAATTCTCATTATATTATGTGTATTAATATTTTTATGAAAGACGTAAAAACCAAAAGCAAAGGAATATTTGGAATGGTAAATAAATTTCGAGGAAGTGTTATGAGGGATGCATGAGAATTTCGTATATATACTTAGGTTATTTTATTATTTCAAGGTTGATGATTTTGACGTGCTGCAGGAAAACTATTCCTTGCGTTCAGCTGCCGAGTGCTACTCGGAGGTCAAATTGAAACTACCCGAATACAAAGTCCTGTACGCTTTAATTACTATCCGTTCTTGGAAAGTTATTTGCAGATTCCTTGTGACCGCTACAAGCAAAATCCTTTCTTAGGAACTATTTGCAATGCCAAAGTTTATTTTACATTTCCTTTTCATTCCATTTATGGATTCCAGTAAATATAAGGTATTAAGTACTATTTCAGGTTATTTGTGGTCTAGTAGTGGAAAAATGGAAGTTTAAAAAAAAGAACCATAGAGAAGCTTCCGCATAGGGACTCGATCCCAAGACCCTCGAATTATTTTCCTGCAGTCTGTCCGCCGCGCCAGTCGCTCGCTGCTTGACAACGAGGTTAAAGTCATTGGTTCATGCTTCGCCCGACCCGTGACAAAACTGTTTTTTTTTTCTAAGCGTTTGTCCGTCTGGATCTATGACTTCTGCCACTTCCACTTCTGGTCAGGCGTGGACGAAATCGGAAAGGCGAATAGGCGCAATCCCCTTGTAAACTCAGTACAGAAATCTTATAAGATAATCATTCGAGCAATGACGACTCCGTGAAGACAAGTAAAAAAAATCTTTTTGCAGTATTTAAGTACTGTAGAAAACAATCTCTTACTGAAACACAATTATACACTTAAAGGACAAAAAGAAAATTCATAAAATGTGTAACATGGGAAGTTTGTAAGCAAAAGTATATCCGTTATCTCATTGTGAAAGGAAATAATTCTAGGATTTTCATCAAAGTTCTTTCTATCTGGGTACACATTGGATACATCATAATGAAATCCCTATGGCTGAAGAAGTTATGTTGGCGCAGTGGACTGAGTTAGGGACAACAGCGGTTCAAGGGTCATTCACATTTCAGATGCCCATGGTTTACCTATGCCAGATTGGTTTACAGTCGATGTTCATCCCTACCGTTCCCCAATCGTTTACTGTCTCTCACGACCATGTAATCGATAGGTCTTTGTTTGAAAACCACATTCACTGAGCTGTACAGCCATTAACATGGATTAATTAATGGCGGCACTTTAAATCTTTCCCTCCATCCTTCAGCGGATACAACGTGCTGCTTCTCACGTCTCACGGTACTACCTGAAATTGACCGACTGAAATAATTAATTATAACTGGTTAGTTTAGTTGGTTAACAGTTGTCATTATCACGCAAAGTTACGGAGGTAGCGTTTACACAGTAATTAACGACATTGTGGTATAAAGGGAACCTAGGTAAAATCGTTATTGCAGTGACCAGAGCTGTATCTGTAGAGTGGTGTACCTAGAAACGCATGTCGTCTCCATTCCGGTGTTTCATTCTAGCAACCGAAATGACATGAAGGAATAAGCGTTACAAACCCTCACAAGAAGCTTCCCGAATTTTCTAACGTTTTTGCTGTTGTGAGACATGAGGTTATGTTATGTGCAGAATTTTATGGTGAATATAAGTTTTTATATTTTTAAAATCCACCCCATGAACCATGGACTTTGCTGTTGGTGGGGAGGCTTGCGTGCCTCAGCGATACAGATAGACGTCCCTTAGGTGCAACCACAATGGAGGGGTATCTGTTGAGAGGCCAGAAAAACGTGTGGTTCCTGAAGAGGGGCAGCAGCCTTTTCAGTAGTTGCAGGGGCAACAGTCTGGATGATTGACTGATCTGGCCTTGTAACACTAACCATAACTGTCTTGCTGAGCTGGTACTGCTAATGGCTGAAAGCGAGGGGAAACTACCTCTGTAATTTTTCAAGAGGGCATGCAGCTTTACTGTATGGTTTAATGATGATGGCGTCCTCTTGGGTAAAATATTCCGGAAGTAAAATAGTCCTCATTCGGATCTCCGGGTGGGAACTACTAAGGAGGACGTTATCAGGAGAAAGAAAACTGGCGTTTTACAGGTCGAAGTGTGGAATGTCAGATCCCTTAATCGGGCAGGTAGGGAAGAAAATTTAAAAAGGGAAATGGATTGGTTAAAGTTAGATGTAGTGGGAATTAGTGAAGTTCGATGGAAGGAGGAACAGGACTTCTGGTCAGGTGAGTATAGGGCTATAAAAACATAATCAAATACGTGTAATGCAGGAGTAAGTTTAATAATGAATTAAATATTAGGAATGCGGGTAAGGTACAACAAACAGCATGGTGAACGCATTATTATATCCAAGATAGATACGAAGCCCACGCCTAATACAGTAGTACAAGTTCATATGCCGACTAGCTCTGCAGATGACGAAGAGATTGATGAAATGTATGAGTTAAAAGAAATTATTCAGATACTGAAGGGATGCGAAAATTTAATAGTCATGGGTGACTGGAATTCGATGGTAGGAAAAGGAAGAGAAGGAAACGTAGTAGGTGAATATTGATTGGTGGTAAGAAATGAAAGAGGAAGCCGCCTGGTAGAATTTTGCACAGAGCATAACTTAATCATAGCTAAAACTTGGTTCAGGAATCATAAAAGAAGGTTGTATACATGGAGGAAGCCTGCAGATGCTGACAGTTTTCAGATAGATTATATAATGGTAAAACAGAGATTTAAGAACCAGGTTTTAAATTGTAAGACATTTCCAGGGGCAGATGTGGATTCTGACCACAATCTAGAGGTTATGAACTGTAGATTAAAACTAAAGAAATTGCAAAAATGTGGGAACTTAAGATGATGAGACCTGGATAAACTGACAGAACCAAAGGTTGTAGAGAGTTTCAGGGAAAGCATTAGAGAAAGATTGACAGAAATGTGGTAAAGATGAATGGGTAGCTTTGAGAGTCGAAATAGTGAAGGCAGCAGCGGATCAAGTAGGTCAAAAGACGAGTACTAGTAGAAATCCTTGGGTAACAGAAGAGATACAGAATTTAATTGACGAAAGGAGAAACTACAAAAATGCAGTAAATGAAGCAGGCAAAAAGGAGTACAAACGTCTCAAAAATGAGATCGACAGGAAGTGCAAAATGGCTAAGCAGGGATGGCTAGAGGACAAATGTAAGGTTGTACAGGCATATACCACTAAGGGTAAGATAGATACTGCCTACAGGAAAATTAAAGAGACCTTTGGAGAAAAGAGAACCACTTGCGTGAATATCAAGAGCTCTAATGGAAACCCAGTTCTGAGCAAGGAAGGGAAAGCAGAAAGATGGAAGGAGTATATAGAGGGTCTATACAAGGGCGATGTACTTGAGAATATTATGGAAATGGTAGAGGATGTAGATGAAGGTGAAATGGGAGGTAAGATACTGCGTGAAGAGAGTGACAGAGCACTGAAAGACCAAAGTCGAAACAAGGCCCCGGGAATAGACAACAATCCATTAGAACTACTGACGGCCTTGGGAAAGCCACTCGTGACAAAACTCTACCATCTGGTGAGCAAGATGTATGAGACAGGCGAAATACCCTCAGACTTCAAGAAGAATATAATAATTCCAATCCCACAGAAAACAGAAGTTGACAGATAAGAAAATTACCGAACGATCAGTTTTAAAGCAATGGCTGCAAAATACTAACACGAATTCTTTACAGCCTAACGGAAAAACTGGTAGAAGACGACCTCGGGGAAGATCCATTTGATTCCTAGAAAAGTTGGAACATGGGAGCCAATACTGACCCTACGACTTATCTTAGAAAATAAATGAAGGAAAGGCAAACCCACGTTCCTAGCTTTTGTAGACTTAGAGAAAGCTTTTGACAGTGTTTACTGGAATACTCTCTTTCAAATTTTGAAGGTGGCCAGGGGTAAAATACAGGAGCGAAAAGCTATTTACAATTTGTACAGAAACCAGATGTCAATTTGTAACCTCCCCCTCTCTTATCGACCTTAATGACAGTGAAAAATGAAACCGCGTGTACCTAATGGGAATTTTGGAAAAGCAATCGTCACCGAAGTTAACCTGTCGGTAAAGAGGGAGGAAAGGGTTACATCTAAATGAAAGGAAAAATGCAAGTGAAACTGGCGGAAATTAATTTTCAAATAGGGATAAAGTTAATAAAGAAAGTAAATGTGCGGCCGTTACGTTAACAATCAACTAGCGGTAATTAGATATTTGAGATTTGGGGGAAATTACGGTCGCCAGTCCTATGGACAATTACTATAATAACTGAAAAAGAAAGGTTATTACACATATAATTAGCACTAGAAGCGTGGCAACTGAAGGTTGGCACGTGTAGTGTGAAAACTGAAAGTCTGTCAGAAGTAATAAATTTCGCTACACTTAATTTAGCAAAAGAATTAATGAAACCGGAAAATCGAAAGTTAATTTAGTGACTGAAGTTAATAGTGAGCTTTCTTTCTGAAGCACATCGAAATACAGTTAGTCTTGGACTACCTCAACAATCATTTCAAAAGCTACTTGAATCTACGCAATTTAGAAATAAGAGAATTAACTTTGAACTTGAATTAAATGATTCTGAACAATTAACAATAGTAAAATTTAGTACGTACCAATCTGAGCTGCAGTCACAGGTAACTAAAATACGGTAACAAAACTCGCACTCTTAATTTGTGCTTGTGCAATCTAAATATTGTAGCCAGCTGAACTTTGAAATTAAAGCAGTGAAATCGAATGATGCTGGCGTTTGAATTTCAACGACCCTCGGGCTCATTTCGGAAAAGGAAGGACACTGCTTGGCAATGCAATTGGGACAATGAGCAACAAAGGTTCATGCTAAGTTGCTGTAATTTTGCGAGGCAAATGGAACAATTTGAAAAGCTGAGGTCTGCCATACAGTTCTGAAACTTTACGTGCTTTTAGTCTTCCTTGTTGGTTGATTGAAGGTTTGAAGCCGTCGATCGAGGAGGTGGCGACAGTCACTCATTGTCGGCCGTCGCTGTTGCAGAAGCTGGATGTTGGCGCGCCTTCTTCTCGACACGGTCACCAGGCGAAACGGGCTCTTGATGTGCGCCAGCTAATGCTTCCCGTCCGCGACACCATGTCAGAAACTATCATCGCGAGTCGAGCGCAATTACATGCTGCCAAACCCCGAAAGCGCGGCAACTCGCGGGAGCGTCACACAACACTCCTACTCCACTGCACTACTCCCGCCCGACTCCGACAGCTCTGCCCGCGCTCCACGCGGCAGAGTTAACACTACCAAAGATCCTACACACTTTGAGTCTTCACACGACCTATCGATGTAATCGTTCGATAGCAGTTTTCCCTAGGCAAGACCCAGCGTAAAAATACAAATAATATTTACGAAACAAACCAATTATACATCGACATGAGTGCATAAATATATATATACAAACAGTAAAACAATTACAATATATAAAGAGACAGAAATGTCATATCTTGAGGTAACAAAACAAGGAAAAAAAATAATAGTACAATAGATGGAAATAGGAGGATATGCATTTCCGGCGTTACACGTGCCCCACATTGTCTGAGGATGTTCGTGTAACGTAAACAGACTCAGAAAATGTCCCAAAAAAGAAACAGCGGAAATGCATATGCTCAAAACATCAACAAAATTTAGCATTCGTCTAATTAATCATAAATCAATTTTTAGACCATAATAATTGAGTGGAGACACTCCTAATCTTATTCCACTCTGTCATCTTGCACAAAATAAAACAGGTTGACAACATATTAAAATTCAGAGAAGATATAGAAAATGGTTTAGCTATTCCAAAATTGTCAAAATCCGTAACACTATCATGAAATGGAATACTATTTACAAAATTAATCAGAGTACATGGTCATAAAAACAGGTAAATCAAAATACGCAAATTAATTATTATTTACATAGAATACACATTTTATATAACCTTTTCGTAATTAATACGTTTGCCATGAGAGTCCACTTAATGCTAAACAAGAAAATAATATTCAGTAGATCGAAAAAAACATAAGTATTGACAGCAGAATTCTTTCACATCATCTGTCCGGGAAGAAAAACAATTCCGCCTTCCGTACTCGCAAGTACAAAGAATGCCGACAGCGGCACAAGAGCCGACAGCGGCACCACCTCGCCAGTATTGTTGCGCCCGCCTGTGCGGCACGCTTGATCTCACTCGCCTGTGTAACGGCATTTCCAGAACGTCCGTTTCACTGAATTCTTTCGGAAAAACTCACTCCCGAGTAATCTCAAGGAATCCATTAACACTATCACAGTGGATAACTCAACACTGTCCATCATCACACATGTACAAGCCTGAAATTTAAAACAGCGTCTAAGTACATCGGCAATGACTAGTAAAACACATATTCATGGAATCTTACAGCTAGTTACAAAATCATATTTACATTGCTTAATCTACTGTGACTCAGCTGAAAACTTAAACTAGCAACTTGGATTTTTAAATTGATTAATATTAAATAACTCTTAAATCATTTAATTAACATAAATTACTTATTAATTACAACTTCTTTAATGACCTCTAGGTCAGGCAAAAGCATCGCCACATGGCACATCCTTAAATCTTACACTCTATATCTACATACCGTACAAATTACCCTATCTGTGGTACTAATCAATCCTTGGTTGGTACAATTTCAAGTCTACAATGTTCCGTGTACCTAATAGTTTTCCAGAGCTTGGATACTCTAAGCAATAAGCATTTGTGTGAGGTATACCAATGACTTTATATGGTCCATTATAAACAAACTTAAATTTAGAGATTTCATTGTCTATCTCGCTCGATTTCTCATGAGCTTTTACAAGTACCAAGTCTCCGATTGCAAACTTAGCAAAACGCACTTTAGCGTCATGACGACGTACGCGAGCATCGGCTTTAAGCTTCATTACTTCTCGCAAACGATCTTTTTTCACACCAATACTAATGTCAATCCGTGGAGGGAATTTGATTATCTCTTCCACTAAACTTTTACTTCTGTCATCCAACAGGATTTCCTCTGGAGAAAATCCCGTCGATTCATGTCTCAAGGTGTTCATAATTCTCTCAAATACTGCTACATATTTGCCCCATGCCCTATGGTTGTGATGGCAATAGGTACGGGAAAGTCGGCCTCGTCTTTGTTCGTGTGTTACGTTTGACACACCGTCTACAATACTTTCCAATTCAGTTTCTACACTATTGTCAATGCCGAGATTCCTCACATTACAGTAGTTCAAATTCATACCTACATCAATACCATTCGGCCAGTTAACAATGTGTATAGGCTGGTATTGCCTATGCACACCGTCTCCTGCCTCGTCAAAGCTAACTACTATTGTTTTATGTTGTGACGTACATGTCAAAGTTTTGCTTTCGCAATTAATCACTGCACGATACTTTAATAGCCAATCTAACCCGATAATTACTTCCGTAGTTAAGTCTGGCACGACGACAAACTCTTGCTCAAATCGTGCCCCACTTATCTCGAAGTGGACAAAAATCTGTTTTGTGACCGGTTTACTGGCCTTCCCAGTAGCACCGATAATTTTCACTCCTGTTACTGGCATAACTACGATGCCAGGTCTGTCTTTCATTAACTCAAATATTTTCCCAGATACAGCACTCAGTTCTGCACCGGTGTCCATCAACGCGTTTAGTTGTAGGTCGTGCATATTAACAGACACTACTATCTGTCTACACTTGTCCTCGACTGTTTCTTTATTTTCCCACAGTAAATCCTCCTCTATATCCAGGTCATTCCAGAACAAACCATCCGGCTTTGATCCTAAATCCGGTTTATCTGGCGGCTTTTTCAGCCTCTGTTCACTTACAGTTTTAATTTCAACACGTTTGTCCTGAGGCTTAGTCTCTAGCTTCGCCTCCAATACCGAAACCTTTTCCTGTAACTCGTCAACTAGTGAGTGTTGCTTTGCTATCAATTCACTAATTGTCACCTTCGTTGATTCCACTTTGGTCAGATTGATCTCATCTCCCAATCTACCTGGAGGAATGTGCCCAGTAGCATCTGAAATTACTTCCTCTGGATCTGCGCAACCCACACTGCTATCGTCTGACTGTATAATGTCAGCTCTAACCTCATACACGCTGTAATCTATGTGCTTTTCTACCAATTGTGTCCGGCTATCACTAAAATTTTCGTAATCTTTCTCCTTAATACTCTCGCAACGTTTAAACTGGAGGTTTGCGTCGGATGGGTCGGCTACTTCTAACACTATAACTTTCGGTAAAGCCTACCGGTTAGGGCCAGAACTTTCCGTTACTACTTCAACATCTAACTCCTGCGGGACGAAACACGACCAATCTTGCTCGTGCTCCCCCTTAACATCAACTATTTCTAGTAAAGTCTGCCGGTTAGGGCCAGAACTTTCTATCATTTCACAAACACTATCTTCCTGCGGGACGAGACGCGGAAAATCCTGCACGCGCTCCCCATAAACACTTCTCCCATACAGGCCCCTATAATCTCTTAGTTCGTCGTATAAGCGACCGAACTGCCTTAACCAGACCTCATCCCTCTCTGCATCCCCTCGCTCGATGACGGACGTTTTATCCGACATCTGATCTACTCTCAACACTTGCGAATCATTCTTAAACTCAATCTCCAGTTCCGCTGTTGGTGTTACAGCTGCCACTTTATAATCTATTTCCGGAACACTACTTACATTGTTCTCATTGACAGTGAATGTATTTTCTACTGCCGTGTCTACAGCTGATCTCCTACTTGTGGGTGCACTCCTTTCTCCTAATACTGGTACACTCTCCCGCCGTTGATTATTCCATACGGACATTTCATAACGACGACACCTCGGTTTTCTACTGTTATTGGGCCGCCAAAATTTCTCCACGCCCGGTCGGCCCCTCACCGGCGCGGCTAATGGTTTCCCTGTCTCGTCCCAGCAGATACGCTCCCTGGATGCTGCTGAGGCGGCTGATCACACCCTCTGGCGTTATTACTATTCTAGTATGATACTGGTTTCCGTCATTCCTGTTATTATTTGCATTGTACCGATTGTCATTACGGTCCGAACCATTATTGTTATTGCTGCCATGGTTGCGGTATGCATTATGCCCGTGGTTATCGTTGTTGTGGTTGCTGTGGTACCCGTTGTTGTTACCACGGCCTCTGCCACTGTCGCGATTATTGCGCCAATTGTCCTCGTCCTCCACTCTTTCCAGGAAATCATTGATTGTCCTGTAATTGCTTCCTACGTATCGTTTTGTATCATCTGGAAGCTTCTTGTAGAGTTCCTAGACTATTTCGGATTCCGAGCGGCGGTCACGCAAATATTCCAACTTGCGGATCCAGCCCTCACAAAACTCCTTCATCGAACCGCGCGAATTCGCATCGAAAGTCCTCGATACGACAAATTCGCGCCAGACACTTTGCTGTTTTTGCTCTGACCAGTATTCAGCCAGAAACAAATTTTTAAATTCGTCAAAAGTCAGGTTCGTAATGTTGAGGCTTAAGCCCCAACGCTTGGCATCACCAGCCAACACATCAATAATCGCATTAATTTTTCTCTCATCAGTCCATGATCTGGGTAAAACTCTTTCACAATTCTTAATGAAATCTGTCGCGTGTATACCGCCTTTTTTCAAGGGGTCGAACCACTCCTATTTCGTCAACAATTCCGAACTATGTGCATAGATTGGCACATAGCTCTGTTTTTCGTCAAGTTTCTTTTCTAATTCCGACACTCTCGTAATTACTTGGCAAGTGGTTGTCGCAAGCGTTTCTACTTCCCTCTTTTTCTCTTCGCAGGTATTAGCCTGCTTCGTCACTTTGGTATCTACTTCGGATACTAAAGCCTTTAAAGTTTCCACCTTCTTTTGATCCTCTTTTTTCACTAATTGAATTTGTTCCGTCACCTTATTCTCGATGATCGGAGCAACGGATTCTCCTACACTTTTCTCGATTCTGCTAATTTCAGAATTAAAACGAGTATTTATGCTCGCAATTTCCGCCTGAACGCCTATCATTTCCTGTTTAAGATTACCGATTTCGGTATTAATTACAACAATATCTTCTTTGATTTTATCAACTTTCATGTTAACAACTCCAACATTGTTCATAACAACGTTAATAGCTTTGTTCTGATTGTCTAGCATCCGTTCAAATTTTTCAGACTGAGCTTCTTGCTTGGCAGCCTGATCTTCTTGCTTGGCCGATTGACTCTTGATTTCGTTAATCAAAACATTCAATAAATCAGTTAAATTCCCGGAAACTACCGGTTTTACTTCCGTAGCGGCTTCCTCTTTAATTGTCCCCCCGTATTCGTCATCAAGGGATTCAGATTTGATTTTCACTTCCGATTCCGAAACATTTTCTAAAATTTGGAATTCCATTTCTGCTCTTTGTTGCGTTTCGGCGGTCGCGTCTTTCATGCTAGCCGCCTGCCCCTGAACAATGGGTACCGCGGTGCGCGTTTCCCACTGTTCGACCGATTGTTCCGTATCCAAGTCTACCAAATTTTGGCAATTGTTGCCTTCACTCAATAATTTTCAATATAAATGCCAATTCTCAAATATAATTAGGATTACTCCCACTACTTATTCTCGCTGACGTAACGGCCTGTACGTAACCAGTACTTCGTTACGAGATTTGCAACATACAAAATTCGTGTCCAGAACAACCTCAAATCCGAAGATTGTCCTGTCACCAGGTCGCCACGTGTAACCTCCCCCTCTCTTATCGGCCTTAATGACAGTGAAAAATGAAACCGCGTGCACCTAATGGGAATTTTGGAAAAGCAATCGTCACCGAAGTTAACCTGTCGGTAAAGAGGGAGGAAAGGGTTACATCTAAATGAAAGGAAAAATGCAAGTGAAACTGGCGGAAATTAATTTTCAAATAGGGATAAATTTAATAAAGAAAGTAAATGTGCGGCAGTTACGTTAACAATCAACTAGCGGTAATTAGATATTTGAGATTTGGGGGAAATTACGGTCGCCAGTCCTATGGACAATTACTATAATAACTGAAAAAGAAAGGTTATTACACATGTAATTAGCACTAGAAGCGTGGCAACTGAAGGTTGACATGTGTAGTGTGAAAACTGAAAGTCTGTCAGAAGTAATAAATTTCGCTACACTTAATTTAGCAAAAGAATTAATGAAACCGGAAAATCGAAAGTTAATTTAGTGACTGAAGTTAATAGTGAGCTTTCTTTCTGAAGCACATCGAAATACAGTTAGTCTTGGACTACCTCAACAATCATTTCAAAAGCTACTTGAATCTACGCAATTTAGAAATAAGAGAATTAACTTTGAACTTGAATTAAATGATTCTGAACAATTAACAATAGTAAAATTTAGTACGTACCAATCTGAGCTGCAGTCACAGGTAACTAAAATACGGTAACAAAACTCGCACTCTTAATTTGTGCTTGTGCAATCTAAATATTGTAGCCAGCTGAACTTTGAAATTAAAGCAGTGAAATCGAATGATGCTGGCGTTTGAATTTCAACGACCCTCGGGCTCATTTCGGAAAAGGAAGGGACCCTGCTTGGCAATGCAATTGGGACAATGAGCAACAAAGGTTCATGCTAAGTTGCTGTAATTTTGCGAGGCAAATGGAACAATTTGAAAAGCTGAGGTCTGCCATACAGTTCTGAAACTTTTCGTGCTTTTAGTCTTCCTTGTTGGTTGATTGAAGGTTTGAAGCCGTCGATCGAGGAGGTGGCGACAGTCACTCATTGTCGGCCGTCGCTGTTGCAGAAGCTGGATGTTGGCGCGCCTTCTTCTCGACACGGTCACCAGGCGAAACGGGCTCTTGATGTGCGCCAGCTAATGCTTCCCGTCCGCGACACCATGTCAGAAACTATCATCGCGAGTCGAGCGCAATTACATGCTGCCAAACCCCGAAAGCGCGGCAACTCGCGGGAGCGTCACACAACACTCCTGCTCCACTGCACTACTCCCGCCCGACTCCGACAGCTCTGCCCGCGCTCCACGCGGCAGAGTTAACACTACCAAAGATCCTACACACTTTGAGTCTTCACACGACCTATCGATGTAATCGTTCGATAGCAGTTTTCCCTAGGCAAGACCCAGCGTAAAAATACAAATAATATTTACGAAACAAACCAATTATACATCGACATGAGTGCATAAATATATATATACAAACAGTAAAACAATTACAATATATAAAGAGACAGAAATGTCATATCTTGAGGTAACAAAACAAGGAAAAAAATAATAGTACAATAGATGGAAATAGGAGGATATGCATTTCCGGCGTTACAAGTTATAAGAGTCGAGGGGCATGAAAGGAAAGCGGTGGTTGGGAAGGGAGTGAGACAGGGTTGTATCCTATCCCCGATGTTATTCAATCTGTATATTGAGCAAGCAGTAAAGGAAATAAAAGAAAAATTAGGAGTAGGAATTAAAATCCATGGATAAGAAATAAAAACTTTGAGGTTCGTCGACGACATTGTAATTCTGTCAGAGACAGCAATGGATCTGGAAGAGCAGTTGAACGTAATGACCAGTGTCTTGAAAGGAGGATATAATATCATCATCAACAAAAGCAAAACGAGGATAATGGAATGTAGACGAATGAAATCGTGCGATACTGAGAGAATTAGGTTAGGAAATGAGACGCTTAAAGTAGTAAATGAGTTTTGCTATTTAGGGAACAAAATAACTGATGATGGTGGAAGCACAGAGGATATAAAATGTAGAGTGGCAAAGGCAAGGAAGGCGTTTCTAAAGACGAGAACTTTGTTAACATCGAGTATAGGTTTAGGTGTCTGGAAGTATTTTCTGAAAGTCTTTGTATGGAGTGGTGCCTTGTATGGAAGTGAAACGTGGACGATATATAGTTTAGACAAAACGAGAATAGAAGCTTTCACAATGTGGTGCTACAGAAGGATGCTGAAGATTAGATGGGTATATCACATAACTAATGAGGAGGTATAGAATAGAATTGGGGAGCAGAGAAATTTGTGGCACAACTTTACTAGAAGAAGGGATCGTTTGTTAGGACATATTCTGAGGGATCAAGGGATTACCGATTTAGTATTTGAGGGCAGCGTGGAGGGTAAAAATGGTAGAGGGAGACCAAGAGATGAATACACTAAACAGATTCAGAAGCATGTAGGTTGCAGCAGGTACTGGGAAATGAAGAAGCTTGCACAGGATAGAGTAGCATGGAGAGCTGCATCTTACCAGTCTCTGGACTGAAGACCACAACAACAACAACACCACATTTTTAAAATGAGTCACATAATGTGTCGACGCCGAAGCCGTACTTCGTAGTTCAAGTGCCATCTTATACCTTGTAACGGCAGATCTTCTGCCATGGAAAGGGATTATTTGCAAATGAAATGAGTATCATAATCTCTTAACAGTCTTCCTTGTACTAAAAAAATTGCTTTTGTTGTCAGTAGCTTCCATTTCAAAATCTTTTTAGCCTGTAACTGTTTTTTTTCCAGTACTTCTTAATTTGATTTCAATTACTGGTTATTGGTGTGCAGTAAAGTAATGAAGCCCGACCAGCTAGCCGCGCGGGCTAACGCTCTGCTTCCCGAATGAGAAGGCGTGCTGGTCCGCGACACGAATCCGCCAAGAGTATTAGTGGCGAGGTTCGGTTTGCCGGCCAGCCTGTGGATGGTTTTTGAAGCGGTTTTCCATCTGCCTCGGTTAATGCGGGCTGGCTCCCCTTATTGCGCCTCAGTTGCACTATGTCAGCGACTGCTGCACCAACACTGTCTCCACGTAGGTGTACACCATAATTACACTACCACGCAAACATTTGGGGTTCCACCCGTTTGGAATAAGATGTTCGCCGGACGGAGGCTGGTCCACCGGGGGCCAAAACGCACGATAACCCTGGGTTCGGTGAGGGACGGCAGTGGGGTGAGTGGACTGCTGTAGCCTGTTGTGGGGTTGTGAAGTGCTACAGCGGGGCGAAGGCTCTCCGTCGTTTCTATGTGCCCGGTTCAATACACGATACACAAAGTAATAAAGAATACAAAGACTATTAAATAGAGTAGCGTCAAGATTATCTCTATTGAAACGTTTTTCAATTACGGCTGAATATTTGCTTCTTGGTATATGGCCATGTTGTCCTTTGGAACAGATCTTTAAACTTGTAGAACCTTACTTTTCCGGATTAATTTCAGAAAAAGACTGCAGTACACGAAGTGAATATTATCATTTAAATTGGAATAAGAAAATGTATGAAACCTCTATTACAACGTGGGCTAGAGGCGGACGGCTCAAAAGTAGTCCACGGTGCAAGAGTTTTCCTTGCTGCAAAAGACGCTGTGTGAGTCACTGAAATCAACTAATCTGTTTGACATTGCCGTCATGGTATTATTAGAAGTGATCACTTGTACTGTTATGAGGAAGCCATTCAAAATCCGACAGCTGAAACATACCTTTCGAAACAATTTATAAATGACTGTGCTGGTAAACCTCTACGTTATTTGATTTTGAAACAGCTAGGCAAAACTGAACGTACTCAGACATTTCTATGTTTACTTATTCTGATCAACACTAAATTGACACACAATATTTTTAGCGCAGCGCAATCTGACTTTCAATAATCCCTACAAAAGAATGGCCCTGACTAACAATTACCTATACCTTATATGAGTCACTCACAAAAATCTTCGTTACTCAAACTACTGCAATACAGCTAGTGCCAGTACTGCCAGCTAAATAAAAGATTCTAACTACTGAAGGCACTAACTACTGATAGGCATAATTAGAAAATGAAAGATTTTGATGGAGAACAAACAACGTATTTACCTTAATAGTGTTCAAAAGTCATTATATATAAATCCACCACTGTTGGCGGCTCATCTCCAACTGCGCAACGCTACGCGCTGTTCACATCCAGCTGCCCAACACTACAATAGCAAATATTCAAACAATGCAAACCAGCCACAGCTGCACACAGCACAGTCAGTAATTTTCATACAGATCCCTACGTGGCGTTACCAACATAAAAACCTAAACAGCCTACTTACACAGCTACCGACTCCAATAACAGAAGGCATTGGCATAGACCCAGTTGAATGGTAAATGCCTGTGCTGAAATAAGAGCATAATACGTTGTAGAGGTCAAGAATATATATTGGATGTTATCGTTAGAGATGGCAGTTAATTTATACTTTTCTGCTACCGTTTGAGAGTCGGCAAACCACTTATCTTCATTAATGTTTATTGGTCATTACGAGATTCATCACAAAGATAAAAGAGTAATTACTGTCGGACTGTTTTTAAAAGTGATGTGATTAGCTATAGCTACCAGTCGCCTCATCACTATCAGCACGGACAGTGACTATCAGCACAGACAGTGAGTATGAAGCAACGTTAATTACTGTTTGTCTAACTGAATCCGTAATTCAAATAACGTAAACTCAACACTGGACCTGGAAATAGCTAGTAATAGTGTTGTGACTTGGCTAGACAGCCAAGTCACTATGAGAGGAAGACGAAAGGCACGCGTTTAAGCTCACGCAGGCTGGCATGAGGTCTGGAACAGTTAAAGGATTTGAGTCGATCAAATAAAGTACGTAGCTGTTGGAATACTTAACTTTAATCCATAATTGGTGAACATCGGTCTGACGGTACATGCATCACAAGATAAATAGCAAATGATAATGGTTCCTTCCTAGGTCGTAGCAAATGACGTAGCTGAAGGCTATGCTAACTATCGCTCGGCAAATGAGAGCGTAATTTGTCAGTGAACCATCGCTAGCAAAGTCGACTGTACAACTGGGGCGAGTGCTAGGACGTCTCTCTAGACCTGCTGTGTGGCGGCGCTCGGTCTGCAATCACTGACAGTGGCGACGCACGGGTTCGCCGTATACTAACGGACCGCGGCCGATTTAAAGGCTACCACCTAGTAAGTGTGGTGTCTGGCGGTGACACCACAAATGGAATCAGAAGTAATTTGAACGTTCACGTGGTAGTAAAACATCCGTACAGTACAAATAGGACTCACGTGTCTACTTCTCATGCCCAGCTGCGAAGATGTATCGGAGCATGTTGTTCGTTTGTCATTATTACAATAACCCGAATGGTAACTGCAAGGACTAAATTATTGGCAGTTGAGATAAACACATTTATTTCACAACTGAACCGTATGTCGGACATTAATTTCAGTGTTTCGTTAAACACAACACGCCGGTAAACCAATAAACATATTTTGTACTCAAGTGGGTGACATGGTCGACATATGCACTCGGATTAATACACAGCATGATGGAGGCATTCTTACAATAACGAACAATAATCTTTTAACTTCCTGGTATCTGTGATTTTTGCGGAAAGCATCATGAAAGGGTCAGGTATTACTGATAATTTTGTTGATCACTCACATTGCACCTTTGTATGACCGAGGACCCTCCAAAGAGATGTGATGTGAGATATTCCAGCCAGAGCATTGCCATTACATACACCGAAGCCACATACGGTGCATGGCAATTTTACTTCGTGCACCATTATCATTTCCCTTTTACATTCATTACTCGATTGCGCGTGAGTAAAACGATTGTCAGTAAGGCTCCATATGGAGTCAAATTTCCCATATTTTTCCTTCATGGTCATCTCCCGAGTCGAATGTGGACGAAGTAGCATCTTGCATTACCCTTCCAGGAAAGACGACTCCAGAAATTGCAACACTAAACGTCTCCATGTCTGGAGTTTCAAATGGTTCAAATGGCTCTGAGCACAATGGGACTTAACTGCTCAGGTCATCAGTCCCCAAGAACTTAGAACTACTTAAACCTAACTAAGCTAAGGACATCACACACATCCATGCCCGAGGCAGGATTCGAACCTGCGACAGTAGCGGTCGCGCGGTTCCAGACTGTAGCGCCTAGAAGCGCTCGGCCACTCCGGCTGGCGACTGGAGTTTGATTGGCTTTACCTTGATGCTCTTGCAGTCATCAAACCATCCCGTGGCGAAATGCGCGACCTGTCTTTAGATTTTTCAATTATTCCGTTAATCTTCCTTGGTAACGGCCCAATTATGACCATCAGTACTCAAGAATCGGTCGAAAAAGGGCGCTGTATGGTACTTATTTTTTTTGTGAATAACTCTTCGGTAGGATTCCTAGAATGAATCTGTCTACCATCTCATACGTGCATAATTGATTCCATCGTTTCGTTCAACTTTAGGTCTATTTGGACGCATAATCCTATTTCACTGTTGTTAGTGGCTATATTGATGAAGGCTAACAACGTAACCGAAGAGTGAGGCCTTTCCATCTACTAATGGGCAACGTATTATGTTTACTTCCTACGATACTCGATTCTCCTAGTGCCGATCCTCTAGGTGCTCGCAGGCATCATTGAGGGACATCCACACTGAGTGGGAGTGATGTGGAGACATATAAACGTAGAAAGTGATTAAAAAGTAAATTATTTATTGTAAAAAGTTCCAAATCCAATGTTCACTGGTTTTGCGAATACAAATTTTAAGAAACCTCTGCGTGTTACCACATCCACCTTTTTCATTTTTTTAAGTGCAAAGATGGCACGAAAAAGGCGAGAAGTGAGTTGTGAAATGAAAAGTGTTGCAATGAAAAACAATGCTTGGTTTGATTAGATTTCGTATCAAACAAGAGGAATATATCTCCACATATGCCCATATCAAATGTAGCCGTGTTGGACTGTGTTTCCAAAATGTGGGACGCGCGTGATTATGAAGGGAACGAAAGAAAGATGGAATATTAGAGTTTAACTTTCCGTCGACATGGTGGTCATTAGAGCTGGAGCACGAGCTCGGAATGATTCAATGATGGGGAAGCAAATCGAGTGTGCGCTGTCAAAGGAACCATCCCGGCGATTGCCTGGAGCGATTTAGGGAACTCGTGGAAAACCGAAGTCTGGATGACCGGACGCGAATTTTTGTTATCAAAGTAGCTATTGAGGTGTTCCTCTAGGGACGGAAACGTGTTGTATGGTCTGGCGACGAACATGCACAACTTGTGGACAATTTCTATAGCCTTTTATAGTCGAAATATTAAAAATGAATTAGATTTTCTCTGTCTCACTCTGTCGCTGCTATCTGACTGTTATGAGTTGTTTCAGAACTATTAATTACTATCCGCAGTAAAAATGATCGAATAACGCAGAACAACTACTACAAACGCCCACTAGGCGCGTTTGATGTGCTGCGTTGTCCGTCAGGCAGATAAATTCTCAACATAATAGATTACGATATTGATTTTTAGTTCAAACTACCTCTACTACTGGTAAATTAATGACTGAGTGGAAAAAACCTTGTTACATTTAAAAAAAACTGATTCTTTAAATTATATCTGGCCTCAACAAGACCATTTATCAATAAATCATTCCGTGAATGAAGAAAAAGAATCGACAACCACAAGACTCTCTCAGCATGTCTAATCAAATGGTTCAAATGGCTCTGAGCACTATGGGACTTAACATCTATGGTCATCAGTCCCCTAGAACTTAGAACTACTTAAATCTAACTATCCTAAGGACATCACACACATCCATGCCCGAGGCAGGATTCGAACCTGCGACCGTAGCAGTCGCGAGGTTCCGGACTGAGCGCCTAGAACCGCTAGACCACCGCGGCCGGCAGCATGTTTAATCACTAATGTTGTTGTTGTTGTGGTCTTCAGTCCTGAGACTGGTTTGATGCAGCTCTCCATGCCACCCTATCCTGTGCAAGCTTCTTCATCTCCCAGTACCTACTGCAACCTACGTCCTTCTGAATCTGCTTATTGTATTCATCTCTTGGTCTCCCTCTACGATTTTTACCCTCCACGCTGCCCTCCAATGCTAAATTTGTGATCCCTTGATGCCTCACAACATGTCCTACCAACCGGTCCTTTCTTCTCGTCAAGTTGTGCCACAAACTCCTCCCCAGTTCTATTCAATACCTCCTCATTAGTTATGTGATCTACCCATCTAATCTTCAGCATTCTTCTGTAGCACCACATTTCGATAGTTTCTATTCTCTTCCTGTCCAAACTATTTATCGTCCACGTTTCACTTCCATACATGGCTACACTCCATACGAATACGTTCAGAAATGACTTCCTGACACTTAAATCTATACTCGATGTTAACAAATTTCTCTTCTTCAAATACGCTTTCCTTGCCATTGCCAGTCTACATTTTATATCTTCTCTGCTTCGACCATCATCAGTTATTTTGCTCCCCAAATAGCAAAACTCCTTTACTACTTTAAGTGTTCCATTTCCTAATCTAATACTCTCAGCATCACCCGACTTAATTCCTAGTTTTGCTTTTGTTGATGTTCATCTTATTACCTCCTTTGAAGACACTGTCCATTCCGTTCAACTGCTCTTCCAAGTCCTTGGCTGTCTCTGACAGAATTACAATGTCATCGGCGACCTCAAAGTTTTTATTTCTTCTCCATGGATTATAATACCTACTCCGAATTTTTCTTTTGTTTCCTTTACTGCTTGCTCAATATACAGATTGAATAACATTGGGGAGAGGCTACAACCCTGTCTCACTCCCTTCCCAACCATTGCTTCCCTTTCATGTCCCTCGACTCTTATAATTGCCAGGTGGTCTCTGTACAAATTGTAGATAGCCTTTCGCTCCCTGTATTTTACCCCCGCCACCTTTAGAATTTGAAAGAGAGTATTCCAGTCAACATCGTCAAAGCTTTCTCTAAGTCTACAAATGCTAGAAACGTAGGTTTGCCTTTCCTTAATCTTTCTTCTAAGATAAGTTGTAAGGTCAATATTGCCTGACGTGTTCCAATATTTCTACGGAATCCAAACTGATCTTCCCCGATGTCGGCTTCTACCAGTTTCTCCATTCGTCTGTAAAGAATCCGTGTTAGTATTTTGCAGCTGTGACTTATTAAACTGATAGTTCGGTAATTTACACATCTGTCGTCACCCGCTTTCTTTGGGATTGGAAGTCTGAGGGTACTTCGCCTGTCTCATACATCTTCCTCACCAGATGGTAGAGTTTTGTCACTACTGGTTCTCCCAAGGCCGTCAGTAGATTTAATGGAATGTTGTCTACTCCCGGGCCCTTGTTTCGGCTCAGGTCCTTCAGTGCTCTGTCAAACTCTAACCGCGGTATCGTATCTTCCATTTCATCTTCATCTACATTCTCTTCTATTTCTATAATATTGTCCTCAAGTTCATCGCCCTTGTATAGACCCTCTATTTACTCCTTCCATCTTTCTGCTTTCCCTTCCTTGGTTAGAACTGGGTTTCCATCTGAGCTCTTGATATTCATACAAGTGGTTCTGTTTTCTCCAAAGGTCCCTTTAATTTTCCAGTAGGCAGTACCTATCTTACCCCTAGTGAGATAAGCCTCTACATTCTTACATTTGTCCTCTAGCCATCCCTGCTTAGCCATTTTGCACTTTCTGTCGATCTCGTTGTTGAGACGTTTGTATTCATTTTTGCCTGCTTCATTCACTGCATTTTTATATTTTCTCCTTTCATCAATTAAATTCAATATTTCTTATGTTACCCAAGGATTTCTACTAGCACTCGTCATTTTACCTACTTGATCCTCTGCTGCCGTCACTACTTCATCCCTCAGAGCTACCCATTCTTCTTCTACTGTACTTCTTTCCCCCACTGCTGTCAATTGTTCCTTTATGCTCTCCCTGAAACTCTGTACAACCTCTGGCTTAATCAGTTTATCCACGTCCCATCTCCTTAAATTCCCACTTTTTTGCAGTTTCTTCAATTTTAATCTGCAGTTCATAACCAATAGATTGTGGACAGAGTCCGCATCTGCCCCTGGAAATGTCCTACAATTTAAAACCTGGTTCCTAAATCTCTGTCTTACCATTGTATAATCTATCTGATACCTTTTAGTATCTCCAGGATTCTTCCATGTATACAATCTCCTTTTATGATTCTTGAACCAAGTGTTAGCTATGATCAAGTTATGCTCTGTGCAAAATTCTTCCAGACGGCTTCCTCTTTCATTTCTTACCCCCAATCCATATTCACCTACTACGTTTCCTTCTCTTCCTTTTCCTACTATCGAATTCCAGTCACCCATGACTATTAAATTTTCGTCTCCCTTCACTATCTGAATAATTTCTTTTAACTCATCATACATTTCATCAATTTCTTCATCATCTGCAGAGCTAGTTGGCATATAAACTTGTACTACTGTAGTAGGCGTGGGCTTCGTATCTATCTTGGACATAATAATGCGTTCACTATGCTGTTTGTTGTACCTTACCCACATTCCTATTATTTTATTCATTATTAAACTTATTCCCGTATTACCCGTATTTGATTATGTATTTATAACCCTATACTCACCTGACCAGAAGTCCTGTTCCTCCTTCCATCGAACTTCACTAATGCCCACTACATCTAACTTTAACCTATCCATTTCCCTTTTTAAATTTTCTAACCTACCTGCCCGATTAAGCGATCTGACATTCCACGCTCCGACCTGTAAAACGCCAGTTTTCTTTCTCCTGAAACAACGTCCTCTTGAGTAGTCCCCGCCCGGAGATCCGAATGTGGGACTATTTTACCTCCGGAATATTTTACCCAAGAGGACGCAATCATCATTTAACCATACAGTAAAGCTACATGCCCTCGGGAAAATTTACGGCTGTAGTTTCCCCTTGCTTTCAGCCGTTCGCAGTACCAGCACAGCAACGCCGTTTTTGTTATTGTTGTGGTGTCACCGCCAGACACCACACTTGCTAGGTGGTAGCCTTTTAATCGGCCGGGGTCCGTTAGTATAAGTCGGACCCGCGTGTCGCTACTATCAGTGATTGCAGACCGAGCGCCGCCACACGGCAGGTCTAGAGAGACTTCCTAGCACTCGCCCCAGTTGTACAACCGACTTTGCTAACGATGGTTCACTGACAAAATACGTTCTCATTTGACGAGACGATAGTTAGCATAGCCTTCAGCTACGTCATTTGCTACGACCTAGCAAGGCGCCATTATCAGTTGCTATTGATATTGTAAAGAATGTACAGACAAGAGCTACGTTCAACATTGATGGATTAAAGTTAAGTATTCCACCAAGTGCCACCTTTTTTCTGAAGTCTGAATTCCTTGTCCTGTTCCAGACCTCACGCCAGCCTGCGTGAGCTTAAACGCGTGCCTTTCGGCTTCCTCCAAACCCCGTGGGTTGGCTCCTGCCAATCCACAACAATTGTTACAAGGCCAGATCAGTCAATCATCCAGACTGTTGCCCCTGCAATTACTGAAAATGCTGCTACCCCTCTTCAGGAACCACACGTTTGTCTGGCCTCTGAACAGATACCCTTGCGTTGTGGTTGCACCTACGGTATGGCCATCTGTATCGCTGAGGCACGCAAGCCTTCCCACCAACGGCAAGGTCCATGGTTCATTGGGGGGGGGGGGGGTAATCACTAATACTGAAAGAAGAGTTTAGAAAATATAAGGAAATTGACTGTGATGTAACTCAATAGTCCAAAAGTCTGGTGAAGTAAATGTGGACAATCGATAGCACAAATAAAGTATTGCTATAAATCACATGTAAGATAAGTGTATGTACTGTAATATTGCGATGAATGTGAAGAAGTCGCTATGATTCAACAACAAAACGGAAAAGTTTCTCCAAAAGGAAACACGGATATTAAAGGCAGATTCACTTTAATTAAAGAGAGGGGACGAAATGTAAACAGGTGTATTCATAGCTATACAAGAATCATGAACTGGAAAGCAAACTACCAATTAATATACAAAGGCTGTAAGTAAAAATACCGATTAAATTTGAATGCTAACTGAGGATATCTTAAGGAAGATGGAGAGGATGGGAGTTCTTTTGAGGAAACAACATCCAGCAATGCTGGTGAACGTTGCATCTACTGTGGCAGTTCCCTGTCGGTACGCCACACATTCCGTAGTAATCGTGTATTTGTATGCTGGCGGACTGCAGACGATGTCGCTATGATAGGCATCGATGTTTTAGATATCATCTATCGTCCTGGATGTTGTAAGGGCTATTGACAGAGGTCTCTTATTGCCGGTAAGTGTGCCAAGTCAGAATTTGTGCCTAAGAGTTGGCTTAATGGCAGGTGTCCTTCTACACCCTCTTTACTAAACCCTTACCTTATAAAATTGACTATCTGTATCGTCTTTGGATGAGCTTTCCGAAAGCAAACTTCTGTCTGAGTTTTACTTTATCCACTGGAAATGCTTGGCGAAATCACGTGACTGTAAAAACATTGACTTAGTAGTTTCCATTATCAGGTACGTTTTCGTATGTTATCACATTATTAGGGATCATTTTTGCGAGTTGTCAGCTCCTGAGCTCAAATATAGATTAGGACCATCGGCAGTCACAGCGGTGTTTATCTACTGCTCGTAAGATTGGAGACGCGTCATTTTCATGTAGCCAGTGGGATAATACTTTCATGTAAGCCATGAGAGACGAAAAAAGAGGCAATGAATTTCTTGTGTCGATATTGAAACTATTGCCTTCTTCGCTGCTGTCACAAATATTGAACTGCTTTTTCCAAAGATAATTGAACAGCCTGTGTTCTGAGTACTGCAGTGTGGGCTGTATGCATCACAGGACTCTGAAATATCATAACTATGTTCATTAAC
Organism: Schistocerca serialis cubense; assembly: GCF_023864345.2. Lineage (NCBI taxonomy): Eukaryota > Metazoa > Arthropoda > Insecta > Orthoptera > Acrididae > Schistocerca > Schistocerca serialis. Next base: position 901,616,745 of record NC_064641.1, read on the forward strand.
CCGCGAGAACTCGCACCTTTAAAAGTCATGCAATCGATTACACGTCGAACGTTTTGCTGACAATCAGTCTGAAATGTATGTAACAAATGTAAATTAGTATGTTTTTTATTATTTTTATAATAAAATTATTATTTTACTGTTTAAAATATTTATTTGCAGAACAAATTATTGGTAATAATCTCAGGACAATTAAGATCGCGTCTTCTAAGGCAGTTTGTAACCTCCCGTACTGACAATGGCAACAAAAATGTGAAATTCGCAATCTGACTCAAATATAAATTCCTGATGAAAAACTAAAGTCCATTCAGTGATAAGAAAATTTAATTAAACCGAAATATCGGTCTTTGGCCCTGTGTAAAACAATCAGAATTAAAGTCTTACCTCAGAATAAATGGATGTCACATATCTGCTCTTGTTGTTGCGCACCGCTTGGAGGAACTGCATTGCAAATAATAATATTCTCTTTTTTTGTGATTTTAGTGGAATTTTTCTTCAAAAGAAGTGGAATGAAATGGGAAGTGCAACGAAATCTTGAGTTCAATAAAAAATTAAATTTTTGAGAAAATGCTTTTGAAATAAAAAAATTATTATTGGGAGACTTGTTGGAGAATAATTACAATAAATAAAATTTTTCATTATCTAATGATTATATTAATTGACAGTACACCTTATTCCTCATCTTGACCAGTGTTGCCGACCGCCTACATCACACAACCGCACTGGGCTGCTACTACTGACCGACCGCTCTGCATGACGACTACAGACTGAGTTCTGCTCTCAACTAGACAGAGCTACAGACTCGCAACGACTGAACTGACTCGCCACGACTACTCGCAACACTCGCGCGGTCAAGCGCATACTCTCTGGTCACAGATGCTACAATGCCTCGCCATCGCTGCTGCGTTACATACGTGTTTCATAACCCTCCACTGGGGGGGCAAAAATTTGGCAGCGATGGTGAGTCATTTGGACTTGCCAATCGCGGCAAAATTTTTCTTTAACTAACAAAATTCTACAACTTACAGAATATTTAAATGTTGTGCACACGCACTAAGTACAAAATATATCAGACAAAGACAAAATGTGAATACTAAACATAGTAGCAAATCAGAAAAAAGTATATACAAATTTTTTGACAGATAAAGTGCACAGGCACTGAAAAAATTCTTTAGCATATTCAGAACAAATAAACAGACTGGCAAAAAATATTATGTTGACAAGTGACATAAGTGTACTCGCATTGGAGTTCAGCGAATCGAAAAATGTATAACCTATGAACATAAATGATGTTACCAAAAAATTTTTTCTTTATGTGACAAGAATCAGGATAGGAAAGGGAAGGATTGCATCATGGTTGTAGCACTTTAGATTGCACACAGCTGCTCTGAAAGTCCATATCTTTCCACAGAAGTACAACACCAAGTGACACAACTTGAAGTTCGTTTCCCATCAGAATTTATCAGTGTAGCCAAGACACTGAACTGTCGTAGTAATGTTCCATGTTTTCATTTTGGCAGTACATTACGTACACCAAACAGTGGGACCATAATAATGTCTTCATCGCTCATGGTGGTGGACAGCATGTCGTGTCAACACCACACTCTTACAAGGCACACCAACGTAGAATTAGTGCAAAACCAAATATAGTGCTCCATGATCACTGGGATAAACAGGACAAATGGACATTGCAGTAATTCAGGGTAGTCAGCTTATGAGGTGAAGGACATCAAGTCACATAATATTGACAATTACAGACTTAATTAGTAGTTTGTGGCATTCATAGCCCAGTTATTGAACATTTCTGTACCAAGTATGTAGTATTACAGAAAAATGTTCATTAATTGTTGTACATAGAATCAGTAGCCTTCTTTTCCTGGTTACAAAGCATTATGAAATAATCGCATTCTTTTCAGTTACAGAGTATAATTAAGAATCATTAACCTTCTCCTAATTACAGTTAATTAATCATTTGTCATTCCAATAATCATTAGCCTTTTCCTAATTACAGTTAATTAATCATTTGTCATTAATTAATCATTTGTCTAATTACAGTTAATTAATCATTTGTATAATTACAATTAATTAATCATTTGTCGTTAATTAATCATTTGTCTAATTACAGTTAATTAATTAATCATTTGTCATTTCAATAGTAAGAATTATTAGCCATAATTAATTACAAAGCATTATTAAACAGTACCATAGTTAATTAATTATGTGTCATTACAATCTATTAAGAATCACTAGCTGGCATCATGGGTGATCGTATTACAATAAACAGTGGTGGTCCTTGGCCAGTTACAAAGTATATTTAGTAAGACAGAATAATGTTCATCAGAAGTCTTAGTTAAAAAGGAGAGTCAATTATTGACCTAGCATTAACATAATACATTGAGTGATACAAATTATTGGCACTCATTGGCTATTAACCAAAACATGAAAAGTCAACATGGAAAAAAAAAGGGCTAATTAATGCCATAATTAATAACAATTCTTCAAGTGACATTAATTATTGGCACTCAGTGGCCAGCAAGTATTGAATAGAATCATCATTCAGTATTATTCAAATTATTACGAAGTCATTATTAAAAATCAGTTAATTATAGTCATAGCATTAATAATCATGGGCATTACAAGTACTCATTACAATAAACAGTGTTCCTCATTCAGTAGTATTCAGATCATTACAAAGTCATTATTAAAATCAGTTAATTACAGGCAAATCATTAGTAATCACAGGCATTATAAGTGGTATCATTACAATAAACAGTGGCAGTTATCAGCTAGTGACAAAGCATTATTTTTGAATATAGTCTCATTAAGAGGTCATTACTCAAGTGACATGCTATTCAGAGTTGATCAGTATTATTCAGAATTTTCTCAAACTGGTATCACTATTTGGGACTGTTAATACATTTTATATTTTTTTTTTTTGTTAGCAATGCATTGCGTTGGGATCGATAATTAATTGCTGAAACATAACACTATTTGCTTTTGACCTATTGCAGCAAATGAGGATAGGTAACGTCATTCGTCATGAGTCAGCTGTAGCAAGATTATGTAACAAGGCAGTACATGTGATCACATTTATAAACGATAGACACAAATGGGTAAAAATATAAAAATGCAAGTACTAGAACAGGTATAATAAGTAACAGGTTTAGTAAGTGTCATGAAAAACTTCTCCTGGAAAAAATACAAAAACGGATTATTGACCTGAAAGAAGAAACGCACACTATGCTGAAAAGTAGTGAACTTCGAATTAACAGGCAGTGAAGTGTGTATAAAAATGTATTCCATAGCTGTCCTTTCCAAAACTTTCAGTCATCCTACTATGCAATGTAACACCTGCTGTCAAAGCAAACTGCAACAAATACTTAAATAACTACGTAGCATAAATACATTACTTCAACATTATCCTCATCTGTAAAGAAAAAAACTTCATTATCCATATCATCATAACTTCACCATTATCATCACCTGTAAAGAAAAACTTCATTATTCATAATACCATTTCCTTCATCATTATTCATCAGTATTCACTATCATCTGCAAAAAATCACTTCATTACTCATTACATAACTATTCCTTATCTCTAGCATATTTCATCACTAAAACTAAGATGTGTAGTTCTCTCTGACAGCCTGCATCAATCACCTTGTATTCTGAAAGAAAAAATTAGTTAAGACTGCTATTCTGTGATGAGTATAGTATATTCTTGTTAATGTTTGTTAATCCTGATCCATTTACTCTTCCCCATAAAGCTGTTGCATCTTCTTTCGTTTATTCCGTAGGTGAAATTCCCATTTATGTCAAATTTATTTCTTAGAATCATCATTCCTTTCTGAAATTGATGAACAAAGATTAATGTCCTGCATTTAAATCATATACCCACTAGATAATGACTGGTTTATGGTAACATAATTAACCCTACAGCATAACATGACAGAAAACGTAATATGTCAAAAACATTGACAGTGTTCAAAAACAAAAATATACACAGAATAATACAATGCAGCAGCAAAAAAAAATGTGAAACAGTCACGATGTTGAGATGTCATAGGGCAAAAAAAATGTCAAAGTCGACTGTTGTGTGTTATATCTTAACTATTTCACAATACATACAAACAAAACTGGAGTACAATCATATACACAAAAAAAAAAGTGAAAAATGTGCACGGTCTGATGTGTAACGACAAGAAAAGCGACCTGCTAACCTTACCTTGCCGGGCACTTGCCAAGAAAAATACGATAATCATCAGTAATTAGTCATGTGAATATAATTGCATTAGTAAATGGCATCATAGTGTGTTGAATCATAAAGTGTCTTCATTCAATAAACGGTTTAATGTTTGAGATATGGTGATTGCCTTTCGATTTTCTGGTTCTCAAAGTTTCGACGTGTACAACATTGGGGTGAGGGCTGCTGCGAATCCGATATGGACCTGCGTATAGAAGTTCAAATTTACTGCACTTACCTTTTAATTTACTGGATAAATAATGTGTACGTACTAATATTTTCTGTCCAACGTGAAAGACGCGGCGTGTACAAACCTGTTTTTGCTGTCTTCTCCGGCGCTCTGCGGCACGTTTGATGTTGTTCAGCGCAATGTCAATTATTTCGTGGTGTCGTAGGCGACGACTTTTGGGAAATTCTATTAATTCTTTAATTTTGTTCGGTGGTTCAACGTTTTTCAGTATAACAGTCGGAGATAGCATAGTGGATTCATTTGGAATGGAATTAATTACATCTTGGAATGAGAGTATGTGTGTATCCCAATCAATATGTCTTTTGTGGCAGTATATTCGGCACAGTTTACCAATTTCCTTCATTAATCTTTCACAAGGGTTCGAAGAAGCGTGATACTTGGATATATAGATCGGAGAAATGTTTCTGGCTCGTAACATGCGTGTCCATACGCTACTACGAAATTGAGATCCATTGTCAGAAATTACTTTCATTACATGCCCTACATGAGATAGAAAATGTTTTACAAATGCATTTGAAACAGTTTTAGCAGTAGCTTTGCGTAATGGAGTGAAAGTAACAAATTTTGAAGTGAGCTCAACAGCGACAAAGATGTAGCAAAAACCTCTGTTAGTTCTGGGAATCGGACCAAAAATATCTACAGCGGCCATATGTCTTAATTTAACAGGTATAATGGGATATAAAGGAGGAATATGTGAAGTGGTGTCTGATTTAGCTTTCTGGCAAATTTTACAAGACGCTAAAACTCGTCGTATACGTTTTTCCATGTTAGTAAAATAACAGTTCTGTCTCAGTATAAGAAAACATTTTCGTGTTCCGTAATGTGCGTAGCTTAAATGAGTGTACCAAATTAATTTGTTGACCAGTTCGTCAGGTATGCATAATAACCAATTGTTGCTGTCAGGATGAGAGCGGCGAAACAGAATGTCATTGCGTACAGTGTAGTGGTTCCTAATCGTAACATTTTTCCTATCTTGCCAAAGGTGTTTAATTTCTTTCCATACATTGTCCTTATTTTGCTCTTGTGCTATGTCCTGTAATGATGATGAAATAAAGTTTTCAAATGCAACTTGCTGAATGTACATGACACTGAAATTTGTTTTGCAGAAGTTGGTTGCTATGTCTTGCTGATTGTTGCCGAGAGAACGCGATAGTGCGTCTGCTATAATATTTTGTGTGCCGGGAATGTGAACAATTGTAAAATTAAATTCCTGTAAATACAGTTTCCTTCTACTTAATCTATCGTGAGTGAATTTGGCTGAAAGCAAAAATTGTATGGCTCTATGGTCAGTGTAAACGGTGGTATGTCTGCCATAAAGAAAATGCCTAAATCTCGTGAAAGCCCATACAACACATAATGTTTCAAGTTCTGTAACAGAATAATTTCGCTCAGCAGGTGACAAAATGCGGCTTGCAAATGCGATGTTTTTAATTACTGTGGAACCATCTTCTTCTATTTCCTGGAAAATGTGTACGCCTAAAGCGGTGTTGGAACTGTCGGTAGCAATGGAAAAATTTCTGGTAAGATCTGGGTGCGATAAAAGTGGAGCATTCAACAGAGCATGTTTCAGGTTCATGAATTCAGAGTGTGCTTGCTTATCCCAAGACCAAATACTGTTTTTACCTGTTAATTGACATAATCTGGGTGTGTCTAAAGCAGAGTGATGAATAAATTTACGAAAAAAGTTAATTAAGCCCAAAAAACTGCGTAATTGTTTCTTCGTCGTAGGAACACTAATGTCACGTAGAGCCTGAAGTTTTTCTGGATCAGGCGCAATGCCTTCTGCTGAAATCACGTGTCCAAGAAATTTTATAGAAGTTTTGCCAAAGTGCGATTTACTAAGATTAACTGTAAGTCCTTGTGCATAAAAAGTTTGTAACAGTTGTTCAAGAACCAGATTGTGTTCAGACCAGTTAGCTTCTGCGATAAGAATATCGTCTACATACGTCGTAATTCTGTCTTTAAGTTCTGTCGGAAGTATTGTGTTCAAACCGCGAATAAAAGCTGCAGAAGAAATAGTTAAGCCGAATGGTAATTTGCAAAATTGATAACAGTCGCCGAAACAGAGAAAAGCTGTATATTTTCTACAATTCGGATGAAGTTGAATTTGCCAAAATCCCGATTTCAAATCTAATGTGGAATAAATAGCAGTGCCGTGAAATTTCTGTAAAAGTTCCTCTAATGTCTGTGGTCGGTCTGTTTCATTAATAATAATGTCATTAATGTGACGTGAATCAAGTACAAGGCGAAGTGAGCCATCTTTTTTCTTAACAATATGTAGCGGGTTTATGTACGGACTAACTGCCGGTTCAATAATTCCTTGGTCGAGCATATCCTGCAATTCTTTTTTAACTTGTTCTCTGTGAATATATGGAATGGGATAATGCTTTGCTTTAAATGTGTCGTGCGGTTTGACTTGAAATTCATACATAAAGCCGGACATAGTACCAGGAATGTTGTCAAAAACTGGAGCTTGCTGTAAAAGGATTTTGTGTAATTGCGTTCGTTCGTCGTCTGTAGTTGCACTGCTCTCTTTAACCTTATCAGAAATTAACTGCATAACGTCGTAGTCAGCTTCGTCTGGAGTATTATAGTTATGTACGTACGTATCCGTGAACAATGTGGGATTACAGTCTATGTCACGTGTTGCGGAAATGACCTCTGTGCGGTTGATTGTTTGTTCTTCCGCAGATAAAGAGTGCTGAAACTCTAAAGCCAATTGTACATTTTCATCCTTTAACATTAAATAAGAATTCTGAAAATCAATAACTGCGTCGTGTTGTACCAGAAAATTCGTACCTAAAATAACGTCTGTTGTCAATAAAGGAACAATCCAAAAATTAGAGTGGAAAGTATGACCTCCAATACAAAATGATAAATGCGTCTGTAGTTTAACGTCTACACCTTTACTCGATACTGCTCCTTTCACTTTTGTTTTGCCTAAAGGTAGTGTCGGATAGGTATTCTCTTTGTTGCACTCGTTGAAAGTCTCCTCATTAATTACTGATATAGGTGATCCGGAATCGATTACTGCTGAAAATTTTGATGAACCAATTTTAATTTCGATAACAGGATGTGAAATGGTTTTCTGAATAACTGGTCTTTCCTGTAAAAGAGTGTCTCTGATGTCGTCAAAAGTAATTACATTTTCGTGAACAACATTTTGCGTGTCTAAGGTAGTGCTTGTGTTATTAGAAGATGCGTCCTGTGCAGTATTTAGTCAGATTCTATCTGACGTGTTATTATTATTAGGAGGATTCTGTGGCATTTCGACTATTTGAACTGTCCTATTACTTCTTCCAGGCGTGTTACGCTCTGGATGGTACCTACTGTCGGGTTCATTCATGAGAATATGTTCTTGCGTATGATTTTGCTGTTGGTATGACCGATTGTTGTTAGATGTTCGCTGAAAATTGTCCTCATTATTTTTACGTCTGTCGTAATAGTCATTCCTATACGGTGCATTACGATAGGAATTGAAATACTGTCTTCTTTGTACGTAGTTGTTTCCTTGCTGACGTACGTTACTATTTGTTGGACCAGGGGCTATACGTCCACGCGGCGAAACATTAAAGCCTGGTTGACCTTGTGTATTCCATTGTTGGTTAGGTATGTTAACCGGCTGGTTTTGATGTTGTTGTTGTGAAACACCTCTATTGTTACTAAAGTGTTGTTCCTGTTGCTGAAAATTTTGACGGTATTGATAATTAGAATTTTGCCTGTTATTAAAGTTTTGGTAGTTGTCGTTCCTAAAACGTCTGTTATCTTTCCGATTGGAATTACGTCCCTGATCATAATTGTAGTACTGTTGTTGACCTTGGTTGTTACTCAAAAAGTTTTTGTTTACAAAAGAATAATCAGATTGCTGTACTTCCAAGAGCTGTAAAAGATCTCTGAATGCTGAAATGTTTTCTTTTTGCTGGCCCGTTAGAAGTGACACTCGTAACGACCGTGGTAATTTAGAGATGCATAGTTGTATAAGTGCGGATTCACTGTACGGTTCACTTAAGTACTGGTTTTGTTCTACCATATGCTCAAAAAATTGCGTTACACTGGGAAAATTTGAGTTTTCATAGTTTGGCAAACTAATTAGTTGGTCTTTAATTCCGCGCTGTGTCGTCTTCGACCAGTACGCTGACAGAAAAGCATTCTGAAATTCCTCTACCGAGTAACACTGTCTCGCGATCGGTCTCATACGAGTTGCCGGTTCGCCTTCCAAAAAACTGCAAATAAATTCAAGTTTATGTGTTACAGGCCAAGTCGGTGGAAGAGCAAAACTAAACTGTTGAATCCAATCCAGTGGGTGAATCTGCGTTCTATCGTTTTTGAAAACCTTAAACTTTCTCACTGACAGAAAATGTTTGTAGTCGAAGTTATCATCTCTGCACGATGGAACAGGTTCAGGATCGTAAGAGTATCTATTGAACTGTGGTTGTTCGGAATCTAAGTCCCGTACTCTCTGCAGATTACCCAAATTATACGCGCTGCGTGAGTCTGACACATGTTCATAAAGTGGCGTCTGTTGTGTATTATTAACAGAAGTGTTTTTCATTTCTGTTACTTCTTGTTGTAAATTTGATAACTTCCTACGTAACGTGTTGTTAGATGAATCGATCTCATTAATTGTCTGCTGTAAATTTTGAAATTCAGGCGTTTGGATAAATGAAACCGGTGTAGTATCGTCTGATTTATTGTCATTAGTATTTTCGATAGCATCAATACGACTGGCCAATTCATCACATTTTTCAGTCAGTATTTTAACCTGATCATCGGTTTTAGAATCAGACGCATTAATCTGTTTTTGCAACTTGCGCGTAGTTTCGCTCAGTTTTTTAACATCACCTTTGATAACATCACAATCCTGTGTTAGATCTAATTGTTCGAATCTATCTGTCACTGTTTGAATATTTACTGTGTGTGTATCTGTTTTTGATTTAAGGTCAGAAATTTCATCCCGCAATTCCGCGTTCAAATGTTCTATGGTATTAATTTTGTCGGACACTGTAGTAATATTATTGTCTACATACGTCTTCGCTTTCGCGAATATTTTACGTTTGTCCTCTTGTCTTTGTGCAGTGATTGTTTCCATGACTTGTCGTTTTACTTTGTTTTGATCCTGAATAAATCTGCGGAAACGCGTATCACTGTTCTGTATGTGCTGATTAAAGCGCTCGTTAATCTGAGTGTTCTGCTGTTCGAATTTCGCGTCTATCTTTGCGTCCATAGTGCGCGAAAGTTCTACCGTCATTGCTCTAAACTCGTCCCGTAATTGTGTAGCTTTTTCAGAGCATTGTTTAGCGACTCCGCTAATTTCGTCTCTGAGTGTTTCTGTTGCGGCTGTTTGCATTTCCCTTAATTCTTGCGCAACAGACTTAATTTCTTCGCTATTTTTTTTGAGAACAAGCCTCAATTTCCACGCGCAACTGTTCCTTAGTGTCATGGCACTGCGCGGCAACGTCTCTGAGCTGTTCACTAAGTTGTTTGAAATTCTCTTTAAATTGTTTGTTATCTACACTCTGTTGTTTGACTTGTTCATTGAGTTGTCTAAAATTTTCGTTCTGTTCACTAAATTGTTGTTTGAGATCTTCACTCTGTTGTTTACTCATTTGTCGCAACAAAGCCATAATTGGATTCGACTCAAGGTCAGCATTTCTATTCTCTGAGCTGTTCAACAGTGGATCTGGAATTGTTTCACTTTCTGTAACCATATGGTCATTTTGAGATTTACAAAAAGGTTTGTCAGTCAAATGTATACTATCAGTCATTGTTTCGGAATTAAATAAATCTGTCGTACTTTCAGAACACTGTCCATTTACATTAGACAAAATTGTCTGTTCATTACTTGGATTTTCTAAATCGGGTGTGCTAAGCTCGGCAGCGCTCATTACAATAGAGCGTTCTGCGTCATCAATTGTCGTCAAATTAACAGACGAGACAATTGAGTTCGTTTGTTCATTATCAAGGTAAAAATCATCACTAGTGGTTGGAATGCACTGATTGATAGTGAACGCAGGATTGTCATCATTACACTGCGTATCACATGTCCTATCGGTAAAGTCGTTTGAGCCGGTAATTTCGTTCGTAATACCTCGCGATACACTATTCACAGTCTTTCGCGGCATTTTTACAATAGTCACAATTTTTCACAAAACAATAAGCACAAATGCAAAAACAACACACAAATACAATAAAGCAACAAATTGCCGTTGACCTGTAGAAAGAAAGTCACAATATTATTAAAAGCGTTGCGCTAAATCCTAATTATATCTAAGCAAATAAGAGCAGATATCTGACTGTTGCTCAAAAGACTCTCAACGAAATACGATCCTGGACTGGGTGTCGCCAAGTGTAACCTCCCGTACTGACAATGGCAACAAAAATGTGAAATTCGCAATCTGACTCAAATATAAATTCCTGATGAAAAACTAAAGTCCATTCAGTGATAAGAAAATTTAATTAAACCGAAATATCGGTCTTTGGCCCTGTGTAAAACAATCAGAATTAAAGTCTTACCTCAGAATAAATGGATGTCACATATCTGCTCTTGTTGTTGCGCACCGCTTGGAGGAACTGCATTGCAAATAATAATATTCTCTTTTTTTGTGATTTTAGTGGAATTTTTCTTCAAAAGAAGTGGAATGAAATGGGAAGTGCAACGAAATCTTGAGTTCAATAAAAAATTAAATTTTTGAGAAAATGCTTTTGAAATAAAAAAATTATTATTGGGAGACTTGTTGGAGAATAATTACAATAAATAAAATTTTTCATTATCTAATGATTATATTAATTGACAGTACACCTTATTCCTCATCTTGACCAGTGTTGCCGACCGCCTACATCACACAACCGCACTGGGCTGCTACTACTGACCGACCGCTCTGCATGACGACTACAGACTGAGTTCTGCTCTCAACTAGACAGAGCTACAGACTCGCAACGACTGAACTGACTCGCCACGACTACTCGCAACACTCGCGCGGTCAAGCGCATACTCTCTGGTCACAGATGCTACAATGCCTCGCCATCGCTGCTGCGTTACATACGTGTTTCAAGTTACAAAAATTAAAAAAATAAAAGAGACAAGCTTTTGTTATTATTTAACTTTTGTAACTTCATCGTATATCTGAGCTTTGCAAATATCACAAAATTTTACAGCACGCTCATTAAACAAAAATTTTTGACAGTGAATCCATGCCTTTTTTGTCTTCCAATTTTTGCATCTTGAACAGATGTGCAAATACCACAGGGTTTTTCAGCGTCTGAATGTCCAGTTTTATCGGTAAATTGTCGCCAACGTTTTCGCGTATTGTCTCCTCTTAATAACGTTATTTGTGTTTTCTTTATATGTTGTTTGACTATATATACCAGCAATATTTAAAATCGAAGAAAATAATCTCAATGGCCATTAACGTGCTACTGGAGCTGCGGAATATTCTTCTCTCATACTATCCATCACATCGACATCTCCTTCTGTCCGGTTATACTCATACGTGATGATTTCGGGTTTTGCGTGTTCACCATTGGTAAAAACAAAAGATACTACTGGATTTTGGTCTTATTCCAGTATCTAGGAACAACAGAGCGATTTATGTTTTATTCTTCCTGAGAGTACCAACTTAAGTTGGTTGTGCGCTCATCAATTCGTCAGCCCAGCTAGCGAGTGAACGAGAACCGTGCAGGCATTGTTGACAAAATGCCAAGTTTTTAAAATGTCTCTGAGAAAAATACTCTTAGCGAAAGTGCTTGCAGGTTAATCGGTGCGCTCGCACAGTAGCCTGTGCCGAAAAAATAATAGCCCCACTTTTTGCCACCAGGAGAGAAATATGGCGCCGTAAGCAGTCAAGATGTGCTGTAGACGCAAGAACAGGAGAGGAATGATTGAACTCATGATAATGATGGTTCTGGCTCGTTTTTATCTGAATATGGTCACAAGATACATGTTTTCATAATAGTCTTCCTACTCAGCAACACGCTCCGTCGGTAACGCGATGTGGCTGACAGTCGGTCGAAGCTTGTCCGGTGTAATTAGAGCAGTGTGCCGTCGTATGCTGTTCTTCAGATTAGGATGAGTCCGGAGACATACCTGGTAGACACGAACTGTCAGACGTCCCCACAACCTGGAGTCACATGCATTTGCGTTGGGCGATCTGGAAGGCCATACATCTTGAAATTGCCTGCAGATGATGCGGTCATTACCGAAGGTTTCTCGAAGAAAGTCTGTCACCTGGCAAGAAACATGTGGTATCATCCCGTCTTCCATGCACTAGTGGGTTCTTGCAGAGCAGGATTCACGTATTGCCAAGTAGGTCCGTATAACGTGCAGATGTCACTGTACACCTAACAGGATCGAGAGATGCCATCTGCTCGAAGAGAAACGGACTGAGAATGAAGGAGCTTGTGAAACCACACGACACAGTCGTATAAACTGGGTGCAGTGCATGTTCATCCACAGCATGTGTCGAACCTCATATGCCACAGTTCTGTGTATTCGCGGCATCATGCAGAGTAAAGAAAATGTACCTTCTCCAGCCAACGAATATACCCTTGCAACATCTCATCCATTTCCGTGCATTTCAATCACGGCGTTGTAGCCTCTCTATGGACTTCATCTGGTGTATATTCTGAATCTTCTAGGAATACCAGTATAAAATGTGCCACAAAATTTTTTGAACTGTAGACCAGTGGAGAGACAATTCGTGTGACACAGCTCGAGCAATGGCTGCAGAATTTAAGCCATGCACTGCGTGGTCGGCTATAGCTACAGCTACTTTGTCAACAACAGCTATAGCAATTGGCCATTTCCCTCTACCTGCTGATCAGCCTATTTGATCTGTCTGTTCGAATTTCTTGATCATATTCCTTACCTCATTAATTGGCATGGGGTCTCCTGACAGCTGTTTCTGTAGGCGATATTCTCGCAATGCAGCCCTGCTATCACTACCGTTCTGATAATACGACTTCTTCAGCAGTGCACAGTCTTTCTTCTCAATATGCATTGCGTTTCTTATCGAAAACAATCTTTTCAACCTCTTTACAACAGCAGACACTGAATAGAAGAAATCAACATGTGTTACCAAGTGCCTAACAGCATACTTACGTCAAAATAGGAAACATTTCACATTTTGACCGCTTACAATGCTGCATTATAAGCTGGTAGCACAAAGTGGGACCTGTCGTATTCTCTTTGTCAGTTACGGGTCAGTGAAGAATGCTTCATATGTGGTCCAGAGTATACGCCCCGATTTATACTCGCTTGCTGCGGACAGTATCAGGGAGAAAACAGCATTCCCTGCAAAAAGCTTGGAAATCAGTCACGCCACCGACCTACTCCTCTGGCCTGACTCACAGTTCTACGCACAGACGAAAACCAGTACTATGACGTGGATAGTGGGAAACTATGTGAACCATATTATAATCGTCATAAAATCCTCAGTTTACAAGGGAAAAGCCTATTGGAGAAAGGAACAGTTCTCGAATCTCTACAAGAATTTCACATTTGAAAAATGTGGAATTGGGTAAAATACGTTCAAAAACAGTAAACTTTTTTTCTCAAAAGACAGGATTTTGGTTTTGGACGTTTCATTAAATTCATAGAGTAAGTACTGAGTGGCAATAAATAATGTGCAGCTGTTCACGGAGGTAAATGGAAATGAACGTATGGCATCGTTGGCCGGGAGACCCCATCCGGGGAAGCTCGGCCGCCGTGTGCGAGTCTTATTTCAGTCGACGCCACGTTGGGCGACTTGCGCGCCGGCGATGAGGATGAAATGATGGCGAGGGCAGCACAACACCCAGTCCACGAGCTGAGAAAATCTCCAACCCGGCCGGGAATCGAACCCAGGCCCGCTTGCATGGGAAGAGAGCACGTTACCACCCAACTAAGCATGCGGTCGCTCGCAGAGGTACAGTGTGGGCTGTAATTGTAGATGGTTCCCCACTCGAAAGAGGCCCAACAAACAAACATTTGCTTAAATTATACTTTTGACTTTGCATAAAAATCGGGAAATGGAATGAATTGGACGTGTCATACCTTGTTCATGGGGGAATGAATGTGAATCACAAAAGGTTCTGGACATGGCGCCCTCGTCAAAACATTTAAACACGACGCTGCAGATTCCCTATTGTTGCTGACAGAATCTCTTTTGTCACAGCCTGAATTTCACCGATGATGTTCTGTCGTGAGTCTTCCAAGTTGTGTGGCTTGTTCCTTGCCTTATAGACTACCCCGCAAGAAAATGTCAAGTGTTGTCAAATCACGTGACCTTGGGGCCACACACGTATCGAAATCACTCTGCCCACTGGAGACGTGTGGTATGTGGCGCCATCCTGTTGGTACCCGATACGTTTAGATGTAATCTGCACATGTCACAGTTCACTCTAAAAAATTTGGTCAGATGATGCGACGCTGTGATAGTGTCAATCTTTTGTGAGTGCAGGGGTTGCTCGGCCAGGGGATGAGGATTTTCATTACACTACTAACGTATTCTGACAATTTAGGCAGCCAGAGGTGAAACCATGCCTTATCACTAAGCCATGTGTACTGCGATATTCCTGACCTCTGAGCACTAAATTGCTGAAACCAACGTCACAATGTAATGCGTTTGTATTTGTCGATTGTCTTTCATTTCCTGAAAAACTGTAAAACCTGTATGGATACAAGGCGGTTTTCTTCGCAGCTCTGTGACGTGTGCTCCGCGTCGCTCCACATTCCGGAGGCAAATGTCGAACAGACTTTGCAGGAGAGAGGCCAGCAATCGTTGTTTAACGTTAGTCACTTTTTTTTCCTATAGTGGTGGCCGTCCCCGTGAAGATCCAACACTGTTCCACTGCTCTCCATTTTGTTCACTAACTTTTGTATGCAGCGTTTAGACAGTTTATGCCGGTCAGCAAACCGTTCAAAAAACATTCGCTGACATGTTTTAAAGGTACCAGTAATCCAATACTGTTGCACAAGAAACATGTGCATTTCAACAGACACACTGAACGCTGAGCTCCGGGATACAGTGACGCACGGAAACACACTGTTGAATCAAACGATGTTGCAGAATGCAGTGTTGCCCGCCGAACGTCACAAATTACACGGTACAATTTCGGCGCAATTACTACACTTGTTTGTGGGGTATCCTGTAGTATCGCAGCGGATCTTGGTAGGCATGCTAATGCGCTAATGCAGTACCTATTTAGTTCCAGCTATGGGCACCAGGTACAAATCTGGTGCCGTACACTGTCCGGACACTATGTCATCCACGTTGCCACTTGACAAGCCATAATGTGAATGAACAGTATAGCTGTCGACAGGGGAGACCATGCGTTGAGAGGTTTGTGGAGAGGTTCGAGGAGAGGTTCGAAGTCATAAAATGGATTAAAAAAGGTGATAGCGAAATTCGAAAACACCAGTGAGCTAGATGGTGCACCAGGAAGGCGTCCTATCCCTTTGGAAGTTACTAATGAGGTTGTTGTTGCTGTAACTGAACATGCAGCACGTTCACCCAAGTAGACCTTGTGCAAAGTTAGGAAAATTGTCCATTCAACGGTACGGAAAGTTTTGCGGTCTCTGTGGCACTGGTACCTGTATGAAATCTAGACGAAAGAAAAAACTGAAACCTCTTGATCCACAGCAATGGTCTGCAACTGATCTTCAGTTTCCAGCACCAACTGATGTTGATGATATGTGACTAGTGGGCTATATTCTGTAAATGAGGAGGCACATTTGTCACTACAGGGTGCAGTGAATACACGTAACTGTCGAATTTGGTTTATTATTATACCATGTGCTGTGCACAAAGAGCCACTGCACTCGCTGTATGTGACTGCGTGGTAAGGACTTAAAAGCACCTTTCTTCTCGGTCCATTCTTCTTTGTAGAGAATACACCCAGAAAGCCTCTTAAGGGTACCACGACGTCGGCACGTTATGGAAACCTCCTTGTACAACATCTGATTCTTGTCTTGTAAGACGGTAATTGTGTGGAAAGAAGTATTTTCATGCAAGATGGGGCAACTCCTCATGTCATCGCCCAGTGGCGGATCTGCTTCAAGCAAACCTTCCACGAATGTGTTTTGTCCACACGTTTTGCAGTGCGTGGCCTGCTAGATCACCTGATCTGAATATATGTGGCTTTTGGGTCTGGGGATATCTAAAAGAAAGTGTTTACCAGGGAAACGGTCTTCACCTTGCCAGTATACCGGGACACGTAAATCAAAATCCATCGGAACCGCTGAGAGCACGTGTTGATAACGTCGTTTGGTGGATGCAGCGTGCTGTCGAAGTCTCCTGTGCTCATAATCGTATTGAACAAATTCTGTAAGCGACAGTGAATAACAAAAATCAACATATGTGTTTCTTACTTGCTTGATCATTTCTGACCACGTCCCTTTCCTAACCCATTAGAAATGGAAACATTTCTATACGTCTTTCTTTCATTCACAGCGCCAGATTTGTATGTGGTGGCCAAATTGTAATAAATTTTTTCCAGCGTAAATCGTCTCCCTATTAAGGCATTAGAATTTTACCAAGTTTCACCGTCGTACCAAAATTACAGCGCACACTGGATCTCGTTGAGTAACTGCACATTGTTTGAAACCACCTTACATTAAATCCCCCCCCATCCTCCACCCCACCCGTCCTGCGTTTTCTTCCTGTATATGAAGGCTAATCGCCGGAACTATAGAAGTGATTGTATTAAGGTTGTCACTAATACATTGATTCACGAGGACAGTTCGTGTATATAATCCGTAAATATTTAGTGCAAATGGACTCAACTATAATAAATTTCAGGTTCGTGAATATAATTCATAAATATTTGGTGTAAATTGGCTGAACTATAACGAATTGCAGCTCCCCTCTACGATTTTCTTTGTTGGCGGCGCACTGGTACAATCGCTCCCTGTACATGCGAGCGGCCGCCGACCCTTTGATGCAAGGATCGCACGAAGGAGAAATTATACTAATATTTCAATGACTACGTAGATACATGTTATAATTATTTGTGTAATATTCTCTGTGTGATGGTTGCAGTATCTGGGGAAAGGAAGATGGACAAACTACTGGCTGCAGTTTGGGTGGTCGCCTTCGTGGTGTTGGAAGCCAGTACCAGCATCGTAGGTGACTCCGCTTCGAAACCTCCCAACATCATCTTCATCGTTGGGGATGATCTGGTAAGAGCTGCTGAAACAGATTAAACAATTTTGACCATTTAACAAGCCACTGTTTTGAACAATAACAGCTACCCCACTAAGAATACAAATGGTGTACATGTACATTATTGAATAACACAGATAAAAAAAAATTAATTGTTACTTTTTGTTAGGCAATCCATATCTGACCTCAGTCTTTGTCTAATATGTAAAGTTTCGTCACATTGTGATTATAAAATTATACAGCACGCATAATTTATTGAAGTTAGGAGAAAACGCTCCTCTTTATTACACAAATATTGCGCGACCACTGACTGATATTTTGTTTCTTTCTTCGTAAAACATCGGACGTGTACTTTTCTCTGATGAACTACCTGCTGTACGTCTGTGTGAAGTGACGAACTCGAGTCTCACATAATACTGGCTGCAGCAAAAATATAACGGGATTCTTTTCTGTTACTTATAAACATCCTCGAATGATACTCAAGTCTCCCGCTCAATATAGTAATTATGGCTCGAAGTTGCAATCGAACATTAGTTTTCGAAAGTCAGGTCCAATAAGTAGGTTGTGGAATATGGTCATTCTAAGTGAAATAGAATTTTCACCCAACCATGGTTATTGATAGAAGCTTGCCACCTCAGCACTTTGATATGAAGATGGTATCTGTTATTTCGGACATGTCCGAAACAACAGATACCATCTTCGTACATAGTTAAGGCTAACCGGCCATTGACCTTCTTCTGCGCCGGATGCACAAGCATTGCCCGAATTCTTACGGGACGCGGTAGGATTGTCATCCGGGAGTAATGAGTGTAATGGGCAGATGCTCTACGAACGTAGTGTGTGGATATTAAGTTGGGAATGTGGGTCTCACGGGGAGCGTGCAAGGGATAAATCCCTGAAGTCACCCTATCCTCTGTGCTCTAGGTGGCTCAGATGGATAGAGCGTCTGTCATGTAAGCAAGAGATCCTGGGTTCGAGTCCCGATCAGGGCACACATTTCCAACTGTCATTGTTGATGTATCTCAATACCTGTCGACAGCTTAGGGTCTTGCTTTAACTATCATTTTATGAGCACTTTGAATCTTCATCTTACAGGTCATCACACTAGGTATTTTAAAGTGAACATAAAAGCTTGCCACCTCCACATTCTAAATCTTCATATTATAAGGTGTCACACTATGTATTTTAAAGTAAAAAAGAAAGTAATAAAGAAGAACTATCTACAGTTTCTGAAGGCCTACACAGTCATCACGTTTCCCTACCCAAGCGCCTAATGTGGGATGCCTGGTCGCTTCTCCATTTAGGTTATTAATATGAAAACCATGTGGTATTTTGTTCCACTCTGCCACTTGGAATGCTACTTTCCATAGGTCAGTTAACGTAGATCCATAAAATCGCTTTTGCATTTAAAAAATTTAATTAAAAATTTGTTGTTCTTCATCGAACACACTTCTTAAGCTTTTCGTAATCTTGTTATCACGTACTTCATCCCTATTTTTTCCTACAACTTTTCTCTGCAGCACATTACGGGGAACGATTAATTGCTTTGCTTCTGCAAAAAACGGCATGTTACGATTATTCACGGCCTAAATCGCATTTTCTGTTGAGACAATATTCCATGTTCGTTGCCCTGACTTCCGAACTGTTTCCTAGGCACCTTGATGTTCTAGTGTATGAGACACTATCACGCAGCTGCAGCTGACAGTTTTCAATTCGACTCTTGTACTACGCCAAATGTAACAGAACAGTGGTGGTTTCCTATAGTTAAATAATTAATTCAAAACCATCACAAAGTGACCGAATGACGGACGATAACTTTGTATATAAAAGAATTTAGAGTAAAACTGCAAATTATGCGTGCTACATGGAAGTAACTGTCACTCAATGGGGTCAGGGAATTAAAAATAAGCTGTTGGGAAATGCGGCCACACAGTATATTTCAAAGATTTTGTTAAAACATTCCTATTACAAAAATGATTAGTCCAAGTATAAATAAGTTAACAAGATTAATAGAAATGATTTTCTTTACATCAGAAAAAAACGGAACAAGCTTCGTCTGTCAAACTCACTGACAATAGTGGTGCTGCATAGAGAAGTAGTATGACCCCTTCTCTGCAGGTAGCAGCACTGTTCAGGACAGAACATAAGCGGTGATCACTTTTCCCTTCCCCTACAGATGCTTAAACCATTTTCCATCATTCACTAATGCTGGGACAAACCGTAACATGAGTACATATGAGTCTGTTCAAGTGGTACCACTAGAGACATTTTTTTATGTTCCACAAATTCTTAAGCAAGATGTTCTTTTAATCTGCATACAGTGAACTTACTAAACCTCAAACATGCCGTAATACATTCGTACTCCCTCTAAACTGTAGGAGATTCACTGTTCGCAGCAGTAAAAATCGAGTTGTCGTGTGGTTTTCGTGCTCAGCTCTTTCCTCTTAATCAATCAGTGGAAACGACACGAAAAATTAAAATCTGGAAGATTCCAAGATCTCACCGAGTAATGACATCTGATATCGCATCTACTTGCGCTTTTAGTGTGTGAGTGCAACAAGAAAATATATAAAATCTCGCGGTGCTACAATAGTGGACTATAGCATTGTTAACGCTGTTGTAACTTTTACAGCATTCCTTAATTGAAGCAATCAATGTAGTTATTTTTCTGTACATTCAACAAATCGGATGCACCGCTTCATTATTTTCCAAGTTGCTATACAAAGTCAACTTTAGTGCTGGTTTTCTTTTATCGTACCATTTGAATCGTGCTCCACGTAGTTTGGCTAGTATGAGGTTTAGCGCCGAGAGTAATTGGTTTTCACGACGAATGAAAAAGTCTTTGTTTCGACGTGCGGACAATTTCTATAGCCTTTTACAGTCGAAATATGGAAAAGAAATTAGATTTCCTCTGTCTCTCTCTCTCTCTCACTGCTATCTGTCTGTTACGTGTTGTTTTAGAACTATTAATTAGCGTTTGCAGTAAAACTGATCGTATAACACAAGATAAGTACTAAAAACGATCACTAGATGCATTTGATGTGCTACGTTGATCGTCAGAGATATAAATTAGCAACAAAATAGGTTAGGAGACATCAGTTTAAATAAATACTTTTGACATGAATGTCATTAATTGATTAGAGATACAATTCTACTTCCTGTTGAACGCAGAGTGGTTCTGCATAAGTACTTTCTTCCGGTATCGCACAAATAATATTGAGAAAGAGACCGAAAAATATATTGTGTAATGCCAGACCTACAGATCTTTGTTACGTTTCCCAAATACCTCGTTGAGTTGACTCTTAATGAAGGCGGTATACCCTGGCTTTTTCCCTTTTCGTGACCTATAGTGTACCAGTATATCTGTCACACTGTCATCCTTGCCTGTTTCTGATTTATTTCCTCCACCTCATCTGTTAACCTTTTTCACTCCTCTCTATGTCAGTCAGTTTCTTTTATCATTGCTGACTTGACATTTTCAAAGAGGTTATAACAGTCAACTCTTTCAAAAGCCTTCTACAGGTCTACGAATGCCATAAACGAAGGTCTGCCTTTCCATAACCTGTTATCTAAGATAATTCGTAGGGTCAGCATCGCTTCGTGTGTTCCTACATTTCTCCGGAATTCATACTCGTCTTCCCCGAAGTAGGCTTCTACTAGTTGTCCATTCTTCTGTAAAGAATTCTTGCCAATATTTTGCAACCATGACTTATAAAAGCGATAGTTCGGTAATTTCCACACCTGCCAGCAACTACTTTCTTTGAAATTCGAATTATTATTTTCTTCTTGAAATATTATGGTATTTCGCTGCCTCATACATCTTGCACACCAGGTGGAAGAATTTTGTTATGGCTGGTTCTCCCAAGGCTATCATTAGCTCTGACAGAGTATCGTCTATTCCCTTGTTTCGACTTAGATCTTTCAGAGCTCTATCAAATCCATCTTGTAGTATCATATCCCCTATCTCATCTTCATCTACGTCCAATGCCCTTTCAAATATTGCTTTCAAGAACGTCTCTCTTACATGCGCCTTTATATGTACTCATTTCACCTTTCAGCTGTCCCTTCTTTGCTTGGGTATGGTTTTGCATCTGAGCCTTTGATATTCATACAGCTGACGCTCTTTTCTTCAACGGCATCTTGAATTTTCATGTACGCTGAACCTACCATTCTACTAGTGAAACATTCTTCTAAATCCTTACATTTTTCCTATAGCCATTCCTGCTTAGCCGTTTTGCACTTCCTGTCAATCTCATTTTTAAGATTTTTGTATTCCTTTTCCCCTTATTCACTTGTTGCATTTTTATATTTTCTCCTTTCTTCAGTTGAATTCAATATCTCTTGTTGTTGTGACTGGCAAGACAGCCAAGCCACTATGTGAGGAACCCGAAAGGCACGCGTGTAAGCTCACGCAGGCTGGCGTGATGTCTGGAACAGTTAAAGTAATTATACTAGCAAAAAATTTACGTAGCTTCTGGAATACTTAACTTTAATCCATAATTGGTCAACATCGCTCTTGATGGTACATGTTTTACAATCAATAGTAAATGATAATGGCGCCTTGCTAGGTCGTAGCAAATGACGTAGCTGAAGGCTATGCTAACTATCGTCTCGGCAAATGAGAGCGTAATTTGTCAGTGAACCATCGCTAGCAAAGTCGGCTGTACAACTGGGGCGAGTGCTAGGACGTCTCTCTAGACCTGCCGTGTGGCGGCGCTCGGTCTGCAATCACTGACAGTGGCGACACGCGGGTCCGACGTATACTACCGGACCGCGGCCGATTTAAAGGCTACCACCTAGTAAGTGTGGTGTCTGGCGGTGACACCACACTTGTGTTATCCAAGAAACTGTATTATGCTTCGTCTTTCCATCTATATGATCCTCTGCTACCTTCGTTATTTCATGTCTTAAAGCTACCTATTCTTATTCTGCTGTATTCATTTCACCTGCTCTAGTCAACCGTTGTGTAATGCACCCTCCGAAACTCTTAGCAACCTCTGGTTCTTTCAACTTATCCAGGTACCATCCCTTTAATTTCCTACATTTTTGCAATTTATTCAGTTTTAATGTACATTTTCTAACCATTAAATTGGGGTCGTAGCCCATATCTGTCCCTGGAAATCCCTTACAGCGTAATATCTGGTTCCTTAATTTCTGTCTTACCATTAAATAATTAATCTGAAACCCTCTGGCGTCTCTAGATCTCTTGCACTTAAGCAACCTTATTTTATGATCCTTAAACCAATGTTAGCGATGATTAAATTACGCTCTGTGCAAAACTCTACCAGGCAGCTTCCTCTTTCATTCCTTTCTCCCAGTCAATACTCACCTACTATTTTTTCCTTCTGTTCGTTTTCGAATTTCAGCCCACCATAGTTATTAAATTTTCGTCTTTCTTTACTATTTGAACTGTTTCTTTTATCTCGTCACTCATTTATTCAATCTCTTCATGGTCTGCAATGTTAGTTGGCATATAATTTAGTACTATTGTGCTGGGTGTAAGCTTCATGTCTATCTTAGCTACAATAGTGCGTTCGCTTTGTACTTCATAGTAACTTACCCCCTTTTTTATTTTCTTATTTACTATTAAGCCTACTCCTCCGTTAGTCCCATTTGATTTTGTATTTATAACATTGCGTTCGCCTTACCATAAGTCCTGTTGCTTCCGCCAAAGAATTTCACTAATTTGCCTTACATCTATCTTCAACCGATCCATTTCTCTTTTTAAATTTTGTAACCAACCTTCTCTATTAAGGGATATAACATTCCTCTCTCCGATCCGCAGAATGCCAGTTTTGTTTCTCCTAGTGACGACATCCTGCTGAGTAGTCCCAGCACGGAATGGGGGTCTGTTTTGCCTCCGGAATATCTTACTCAAGGTGGCGCTAGTATCATTTAACAACAGGGTAGAGCTGCATGCCATCGGGAAAAATTGCGCCTGTAGTTTCCCCTTGCTTTCAGCCTTTCGCAGTACCAGCACAACAAGATTTTTTTGGTTGATGTTACAAGGCCAGATCAGTCAATCACCCATACTGCAACAAGTGCATTACTGAAAGGCTGCTGCCCCTCTTCAGGCACCACACATCTGTCTCGCCCCTCAACATGTACTCCTCCGTTGCGGTTGCGCCTACGGTAAACCTATCTGTATCGTTGAGGACTGCAACCCTCTCCACCGACGGCAAGGTCCATTGTTCATGGGGTAGGGTAGGGTCACTCCTCACATTCGACGAAAGTGAAATGAAGAAATTACTTTACACAATATTAAATAGACTGAAATTTCTGGAATACAATGAATGCATTACCTTTATTAATATTATTGTTATTTACTGATGATGGATTACAAATATTGTAATGGTAACTTATACAAGAGGGTTGCACAGATGTAACACAGGTCCTGTAGTTCCTAAATTTCGATCAATATTACACATGCTATGGTGAAATGCTCAGCACCACTGTATTTTAGTTTTATAAGTCAATGTACCGACAGTTCAGAAATTAGATCCAATAATCTGAAATTAACACGACAGATATTTTCGTATAAACTGAAGTACTGAAGTATTTTTGCAATTATCTTTCACAGGGATGGAACGACGTGAGCTTCCATGGGTCGGACCAGATCCCGACGCCAAATATCGACGCCTTGGCCTACCACGGCGTGATCCTCAACAGCCACTACGTACAGCCCGTGTGCACGCCATCGAGAGCTGCCCTCATGACTGGGAAGTACCCCATTCGCACGGGTGCGTCTAGTCCAGATCTGCATCTACGCACTTACTCCACAAGTCGCCTTACGATGCGTGTACCAATGTCAGTCCTCCCACCCCCCTCCCCCTTTTGCTCTTCCAGTCGCACATGGAGAACGGGTAAACCTGTTACGTACCACTCCCTTGCTTAGCTACCCAAGCGAAGCGATCACATTTGGCAGCCTAACACTAACCCTTGCAACGGCGATGACTGTGTCTAACTTGGTCGTCAGCCTCACTATAAAGTGTTGGCCTCTCTGAGACAAGAGTAATTCACGAACTATGACTCATCAGTACCTATGCACCGCAACAACTCTTTCGCCGTAGACCATGTCTGCAGCCCTGGTGTAGGGTCTAGCGTTAGGGATGTTCTCTGCCTGGTGATATTTGTGAGAATGACTAGATTGGATTGTGAAAAGAAAATTGACTGTGTAAAAATTGAGACTTTGTACGGACACTGATGACCGCGCAGTTGAGCGCCCCACAAACAAGACATCATCATCATCATCATCATCGCCGCAGGCCATTATGCATGAAGATAATATCATTGCGGCTACGGCAACTGCTTTCTCTCATTCCCCTTAACCCAATGAATGAGCGATACGGAGCTTACCTATTTGTCCCGACTAAAGCCTCACTAAACGAGCCGTCGCTTCATCCCTTATTTTCGATGTCAGACTGGGGCACTTGACCTGCTAAATCGAGGCACACACCAAAGACCAAATTTCCAATTAAATGAATGTAACTCCATCATCTGGGGAGTACGGAAACTACGGCTGTTCAATGTTCAATTAAAACAATACCAATTGCCCTTGTATAGGTTTATTTCTAGGCAACCAGTTTCGACGTTACACTACGCCTTCTTCAGGCCTAAACTGCTCCGATCCAGGAACCTTCGTTTTACAAATATACCAGTGCCTTTAACCGGTCTCGTAATAGCTATTACAGGCATATATGCTCGCTGGACAACAGTCAGCAACTGTCACACCATACATTCAAAACCGAGGGTAATCGCTATTACGAGACCAGTTAAAGGCACTGCTATATTTGTAAGACGAATGTTACTGGACCGGAGAAGTTTAGGCCTCAAGATGACGTAGTGTAACGTAGAAACTGGTTGCCTAGAAATAAAACTATACAACGGCGATTGGTATTGTTTCTATTGAAGTTTCCAACTATCGATCTGCAGCCAATAAGGCTACACATTACACTTAAAACTGTTACAAGATAAGATGGTTAGAAAATGCACCGGAATTGCACTATGTTTATCACTAGTATCGCACAGTCACTTTTCCCGAAACTTAAATCAAATGGCTCTAAGCACTATGGGGCTTAACTTCTGTGGTAATCAGTCCCCTAGAACTTAGAACTACTTAAACCTAACTAACCTAAGGACATCACATACATCCATGCCCGAGGCAGGATTCGAACCTGCGACCGTAGCGGTCGCGCAGTTCCAGACTGTAGCGCCTAGAACCACTCGGCCACAACGGCCGGCCCCGGAACTTATTTCTATAAACCAACAACACACACTAACTACATCCTAATAAATTGCTCGTAAAGCTCAAAGATATTTTGACACCATTAGTTATCCTTGTCTACCACTTATTCTTATCAGTTACGGAATTCTCTAGTGTCAAGTCCGCCGCAACAGACAACAGCTCCTAAGTTTAATCTATAACATGACGCTAATAATACTTTAATAAAATCCCTCAAGAACGTACAAAATGATCCAATTACATTTAAACTAAAACTGAAAATAAGGGCACCTAATACACATATAAAACTTCCTTCGGAAACAAACATACATAAAAAGGTAATGTAAAAAAGGAATGAAAACAATAAGAACAAATAGAATGAATGAAGCTTCTTTTAAAACTTATTCTCAAACTACAATTAAGTTACAAAAATTGAACATCTGGCAAACATTCCTTATTTATTCTCCATGAAGCGAAGGTCAGAATTCAGTCTATTCATTTCTCTATCAGAATTATCAAGTAGGCACTGGAATATGGCGATAACACGAAAGTCTGAAAACACTTTAAGAATACAGAGTAACTACAAACGACATGTCAGTATAAATTAAGAATGAAGGTATCATTAAACTTAACCCTATTACATGAATGCTCAGCAATTCCTGGATTCGTGCCTTAACTCCTGAGTTGCTAAAACCTTGCCAAGTGTCAGTAATATATTTAGTAACATATTTTGCATACCTCACTAATTTCTCACAGAAAAATTTTCAGTAGTATCTCTTGATTTGTAGACAAAGTATTGATAGCACAAAAGCAGGGAGTGAGATTAATATGTTGCGTTCACCCACA
The DNA here is from genome assembly GCF_023864345.2 of Schistocerca serialis cubense. Taxonomy (NCBI): domain Eukaryota; kingdom Metazoa; phylum Arthropoda; class Insecta; order Orthoptera; family Acrididae; genus Schistocerca; species Schistocerca serialis. Next base: position 901,643,441 of record NC_064641.1, read on the forward strand.
GACATTATAACACTATCTTGCCGTGAAACAAGTTTATGTTACCCTCTGAGAGGCTTTAGAAATTTTTACCGCCCGTGTATCTAATGAATAAAGGTATCGGACTATAGGTTTGAATATGGTGAAAATAACAGAAAAATTAAACGGACTTTAACTTTAGGAGTTAATGAAAGTGATATAATTCATATGTGAATGAAAAAATGAACGGTCGCCAGCCCAATTAGGCACATTAATTTGGAAATATATGTTTAAGAGAATTGAACATGGGTTATTAAAGTTACTTTCGTTGACATTTCCCTCTGAATAGTGCACATGATACAAACTGGCACAGGGCACTCTGAGCTGTGTGTAGCAGCAGTTACCAATAATGCACACACCAGTAATCACAGAAAGAAAATTTGCACCAAGCTCATACTAATCACAGCTACATCATAACTTAAACCAATACTGAAATGTTGCTGCATGAAGTGCAGAACTAAATTCGGACATGGGGGGCTTCTTTCTTAACTGACATGAAAAAATACAAATAAAGATAGATAATATCATAAACACGCTGTTTATAGTCCTCTACATATATCAGTTTTCCTTGGCAGCAGTCACAGTCCAATTACCGCTCTAATATGTAAAGAACATGATGGGGACTCTTAAACTAGCGTACTGTCACTAGTCAAGCTCTATGATTATTTCAGTTGAAAAGACTAATTCAAATAAAGCTAATCCTTCACTTTTCTTGAAGTCGTTCGTAATTTACTTTGCAAGGCAATAAATTTCAACACTGAGCTTAATTAACTTTAAAAAAAGGAACGATTCATGATAGAAATCAAGACCACACTATTTTTAAAATGAGCTTAACTTATCTGTCTTTCCTTACCACCTGTGAAG